>NC_132897.1:30881913-31184816 GCF_030463535.1 Salminus brasiliensis
TTTTCCCCTGTTAGTCAGAACATTTTTTAAATGATTCTGACAGTAAATGCTCTGGCAAGAAGCAGATATGGCTTTACCAATCTTTTCTAGAATCTTATCAAAAAGGTTTGGTCTCACAAGCAAGTCAATGGCATGGTATGTGTCATATGGTACTTGGCACCAGTATAAGTATAAGCTACAATATGGGGATGGATCCATGAATCGTGAGGCCTAGTGAGGAATAGTGAAGTTATTTAGATGTTTGACGTGTAGGTCTGGCAGTAATTGCGGCTGGGTGTGTATGTAAGCAGGCAGCGTGTACCATCAGTCACCAGCAGGGGGTTTGGTTAGCACAGTAGGAAAGCTGGTGGATCTGGAGTAAAGAACTCCAAGCCCCAGAATCCCCAGCGGTAAACTACACTGAATAGACCCACCTGTGTGGAATAATATATATACACCCAGACACACAGTGGGTTTAAACTGTGAACAATGGAGAAAAGGAAGAGTTTATGTTGTGAACAGTGGAGAAGAGCAAGAGTTGAAAAGGAAGAGTTTATGTTGTGAACAGTGGAGAAAAGCAAGAGTTGAAAAGGAAGAGTTTATGTTGTGAACAGTGGAGAGCCCTCTTGACATGCATAGGCTGGGTTGGGGGTTCAAGCCCTACCATGGCCACGTACCAATCACCAATCTTGTCTTCACATAAAACATTGACTGTTTGTTACACACACAGTATAAACCCCTTAAAATAGTTCATTAAATATATATATATAAACTCAATTTCAACTTGGAAAGGGCAAATACTTTTTTTAGTTAATAACATGGCTATTTCTGTGCTGTTGACAAGGTGACCCCTGGTCATGGCTGTTAAATCAGTCAGATTTGGCAAATGTCCCTACAATGATCTATTTCACACCAAACTCCACTCTGAATGACTGTTTGCACCCCAGCAAAATCATTATGCTGAAATATTTAATGTAATTTCTCTGCATTTATTGCAGCAGTGTTTTTAGTGTAGCTGCCTACACAGCATATGAAGCCAAAAGCCTAAGCTTATATCCGCGAATGCAAAATCGCTTCAATGCTGGCAGGTTCATTTGGAAATTTTCTTCAATACTAAGAGCCAGCAGCTCAGCTTTGGTGATGCAATCGCACTGAAGCCAAGTTGATGTGGGTTCCTCTACTTGGTGCCAGTTTGAACAGAAGGGCTAGTGGGTGACTTCTGTGACTTCTGACTGTGAGGGCTGTGCTACATTGCTGCTCATTCTATGGGTCAGTTTATAACAGACCAAATACACAGTCATAAAGTGGCCAGTGAGTGAAACAAAAGGTAGGTGTGGTGTTTCTAATAAAGTGGCCAGTGAGTGGAAGCACAAGGCAGGTACAGTGTTCCTAAAGTGGCCAGTAAGAGGAAGTACAAGGCAGGCAATTTCTAATAAAGTGGCCAGTGAGTGGAAGCACAGGGTAAGTCTTTCCAATAAAATGGCCAGTGAGAAGAAGGAGTATGAGTAAGGGAGAGAGAGCCTTGGTTTGGTGTTGGATGGATGTGTGCTATGTACCTGCCCACACAGGCGTAGAGTGGCACGATGCACAGCGAGAAGACAAAGAAGCAAAGCGCCATTGTCTTCCTCCTGCCCAGCCTGTCGATCGCCCACAGTGTCACCAGAAGACCTGTAACAGTGCAATAAAATAAAAATTAAATTCATCTGGATAGCATACATGCTTTTCTATTCTGATGTCAGCTACCTTTTGTGTGCTACATCTACATCACACAGTATATAGTATATTTCTGATATGTTACCCCACATGGGAGGCTTAGGTGTTGTGTGAAGGCTGTACTTTAGCCTGGTTAGCCCTCACTGTGAGTTATATATAATTATTATATATAATAAATTTATAATTCCTGCGCCCACTACGTCCACTACGTATTAATGTTATGGCTGATTGGTGTATATAGCAGTACATAAACACAGTGAAACTGCAGGAAAGTCACAGGGTCCTATCACAGGGAGCTGAAATTACCTGGGAACTCGGAGAGCGTAGTCCACAGCAGGTCTTTGTAATCATCTGAATTCAGGTACTTGCACTCCAGATTACATCTCGGCTCTGCTTTACTGCCCTTGGCATCTAGAAGGAGACACACGGCCAGTGTTAGCTTCTGATCTTCTGACCTTGCATCATCAGTATTAGCTATCTAGGAAGGTTTTTTAAAGCCATTCAACATACCTCCACAGGCCCCACCCTCCTGAAAAAGTTCTGTGGTCAGCAGCACAAGGCCGTAGTAAGAGAATGCGTTCGAGAACCTGAAACAAGTAGAGCAATGGGTTCCAAAAAAGCACTATACCAGATGTTCCCTATAACAGGAGGGGCTTCACACACTAGTACAGAATAATTCTCTCACTCTAACACATCTACTGATCAAGCCATAGCCCTATTATTATATGCAGGTCAAGTTGAGCTCTGGAAGATAAAGAAAACGTTCAGAGGGAACTGCTCATAGGATTTCTAGAAAGGCAAATGGAAAACCCCCCATTTGACTGCTAAAGACCTTCAGGAAGATTTAGCAGACTCCGGAGAGGCGGTGCACTGTTCTACTGTGCAATGATACCTGAACAAATACGAACAAATACGAACCACTAAAATCAGTTTGTCTGAAGTTTTGAAAAATGAAGATGCTTCAAATGGTAATTAATACGATAGAAAAAAGAACCACTTTTGGTTTCATAAATAACCATGTCTGTAGTAGAGATGTACGGGTGCAAAGAACCTTATCGAGGTCCAAAAAACTTGATATAAAGGTTCTCCATTACATCTTTCTGGAACTGAAGGTGGTCCTTCTATGGCGTCACACAAAGAACTATTTAAAGCACCTTTTAAGAATCTCAGAACTAGAAGCCTTCGGCAAGGACAAATGGGTAAAAATCTCCTAAACAAGAACTACCCTTGACTCTGCATACACTTCTGTACTGGAATTTACAGTGCAGTACGGATCCTAAGGATGAAAACACTATTTTCCCCATTAAGAAAACCAGCTTACACCTGAAGTCCTTATTTGGTAAGGTAAGGTAAGGTGCACGTATTTGTCACTGTACAGTGTGGACTGTACAGCGAAATGTGTCCTCCGCATTTAACCCATCTGGTAGTGAACACACACTCACACACACACATGTGTTAGGGGCAGTGAGTACACACACACACCCAGAGCGGTGGGCAGCCAACTCCAGCGCCCGGGGAGCAGAGAGGGTAAAGGGCCTTGCTCAAGGACCCAACAGTGGCAGCTTGCCGAGCCCGGGAATCGAACCCACAACCCTGTTATCGATATCCCGGCGCTCTAACCGCTGAGCCACCACTGGGCATCCAGAACTATAAATAATGCTACAAACAAACTACAAGCAACTAACAGTCCTGCGAATTGAAAAGACACTGCATGAAAGTAGGTCTTCAACAAGTTTGGTGAGGTTGCCAGTATTCCAGGGATCTGATTACCACCAACTAGAGAGCCCCCTACCAGCACAGATGGCCACACAACCCCCAAAGACATAAAGATGTCTGGCAGGTTAATAAGTAAAGATCAGTACTCAGATGCCCATTTACATTTATAAGACACTCTTATCCAGAGCAACATACAAGGTTATTCATATCACAGAGGTGTAGTGTTAGGAGTCTGGCCCAAGGACTCTTATTGGTGTAGCGCAGCATAGTCACCCAGACTGGGAATCGAACCCTAGTCTCCCACATGGTGTTGTAAGGTAGTAGTGGCAAGTAGTGGTGTTATCTGTTGCGCCACACCAACCACCAGTGGAAAGTGAATACACAATCTTTGTGTTTACCATAGGAGTTGACAGCTGTACCAATATTGCTCTAAAATACTGCCATTCGGCCCACCCCTAATGCAAAGGTCCCTTTGGACGGTGACTGCCCTAGACCAGAAACGCACCACTGTAGGGCATTATAGATGAAGGTTTGTGTATGTATTGTGATTCATCTTGGTCTCACCATATGAACCAGAGCAGAACAGTGGTCCAGCGGAAGTGTGGCAGGAACAGATCCTTAATCTTTCCTCGGTCCTCCTGACAAACAGAATGTATATATATATATATATATATATATACATATATACACACACATATTGTGAAAGAGGCAGAACAAAACCCCTGAGCTCTATTTTGACATGTACAGTTAAGTATTGAGGAGTCTTGTAGTGAAACTACTATATATAAAGGGATGTGGCTGTGCACTTTTGGTTCTTTAGTTTCATGCTGAAGCTATTAAGATAATGTAGCTAACAATTCATGAAAATTCACTAGCATTGTGCAAACAGCATGCCTAAATCATCACACACAGCCTCTTACACAGAAAACATGAACACAGTGTCATTGATGCAAAGCACCAAATGTTATTAGATTAATACTAATAATGCCCCCTAGTGGAGAATCTTAACGTAATGGAGTAAGTGAGTAAACGCCAGGTCCATGAGGTGCTTTGCACTAGCATGTCAACAGATAAAAATGGATAAATAAGCTATAACCAGACACCAAACATCTTAGCTTAACAACTGAACTTTGACTGAACCATTGATTTAAACCACACTTCCCTAACAGTACGCTTATTGCAACCTGTTTAGCTGTATTCAAGACTGTTCCCCTTGATTACAGTGTCCAAGTAAACTGGGTCTAAATTGAGACTGGTCTAAACAGCATCGCACCGGCTTTGAAAAGCTGTTAATGTTTCTGAAAGACTCTGGATCATATGAACGTCATTCTACAAGGTTGCTGCATGAGCAGAGGTTTGTCATGTGAAAAGAAATAGAATGCAATCAATTATTAAAGAGCAGAACAGCCTTTAGATTTTACCTGTCTGGCCACTATGAGTTTTCCCAGGGGCATGGGGACCTTGTTTTCCGTGGCAATGCGTTTGAGGGTATTCAGAGCCTTCTCCTGGTTCCCCGACAGAACATCATAACGGGCACTCTCAGGTAGCCACTGCAGTGTCACACACATGTAGAGGATGCACAATTAGGCACAGTAGTCTATAACATTACTCTACTTTATACTCCTAACCCTAAATATAGTCGATTGGCCAAAACAATGCTAGTTGTTAGTTTTGCCCTGAAGCATTACAGCATTAAATCAGTCTGGGCCAGATTTAAAAAACACAAAATTAGATTTATCCTAACATTAAGAGCAAAAGTATCTCATTAGCACATTCCCTCATTCATTACCGGGGAATGGTGGTGTGTTTTGTACTGTTAAACAGCTTTTTCACTCATTTGCACACTGCTAGCAATTCTTTACACCACATTGTCCTCCAAAAAATACCACCTGAATCTGCTGGATGACAAATTTCCTGATGACAGGTTTATTATATAAATTAATCAATTCGTTTATTAAACATGTTTAGCCGAACAGACTAAACATCAGCAAAGCAAAGTCCACATGTACACCCACGCGAACGCTGCATTTTAGAAAAACTTGACTTTCATTAATTTGACCATGGCTCAACCAATTCATTATTTTCTAAAAAGGTTATCTGCTTGTTGCAACCATGCATTTTATGTTTTTTGAGGATTGTGTGATGTCTGAATGCTTTAGCTTTCACTTTTTTGACTGGACATGTCTTGACTGTTTGACTACCTTCATGGTAATAGGAAATCTGCTCTTTGAATGGGAGGTCTGTACTATATGCACTAGTATTCATTCAAATCATGCAAAACTTAAACTTTTTTGATCACATCAAATTAGCGCAAATCCACTCATTCAGGATTCAGGAACCACACCCATTTCATGATTCACAGTGAATGCACTCTAGTGCTTTGAAACAATCATCAGTTCAGAGTGGTGCGAGGTGGAATGGCTTTGGGAAAGTGGGCCAGACACCATGTCGTGCCGACGATGCTACGGCGGAACGTACAAAGCAGAGAATTGCAAAGATGAAGAGGGGAATGGTGGAGAGGGCGAGCAGCCAGCGCCAGCCCAACGTCGGCATCACCAGGATGGCCAGCAGCACCTCAAACACCGTCCCCAATGCCCAGAACACCTACACACACACACACACACACACACACACAGGTATACCGAGAGACAAATGGTGAAAAAAAAGAAACAGAAGCAGGACAAAAACACAAACATGTCTATACACAATCTTCAAAAGGAGGGTAAGCACAGCAAGGTTCATATTTGACATGCTTGTTTCGGCTCATCCAAAGGCTGATTAATTCAAAGCCTTAATGAACTTGATTTCAGAGGAATTGTAAAGAGGTACAATTACTGACCAGCCCAACTTCCAGCCCAACAAGCATTATAATGTGAGGTTCTTTTATGTTCTGTAGCCACATACAACATCTACTTGGCAGGACAAGGATGCTATAAAGACAATGTAAAGTTTTTTTTACTAGGCACAGAATGCTGATACCTCAATCAGCAGGATGCATGTTGCTCTGGATCTCATGGGGAGAAACTCAGCATACAGCGTCACTCTGGAAAAAAAATGAAACCACTGTAGATGAGCATGTATATGTAGATGTAGAACTGTAACCCTAACAAAAATAAGTGTTGGAAAAATGCCAATGTGATTGCAAGTATAACAACATATGTGACATCATGTTAAGTAACAACTAAAGTAACATTGGTTACAGTAAACATGTAAAGATCAAAGAAATCATTTGACAGCCTCTTTAAAGACGTCGATGCCCGACATCATAAAAAGGCCAATATCATAGAAAACCAAACTGAGTGACCATGCCAGAAAGAGACCACGTAAGTAAATGAGGCCACCAAGACCCCTATGACTACTCTGATGGAGTTAAAAGCTTTAGCGGCTGAGATTGGAGAGACTCTGCACACGACAGTTCTTGCCCAGGTTCTCAGGTACATTATAAATTTGTATTTATTTAACTGATTTTATAGAAATCAGTTTAAATGTTAAACTTGAAACAGTTTTTTTGTAAATTCTTGTGCCGTTAAAAAAGAAATCACAGTTCCATTTATAAAAGCAATAAAAGCAAGAAACTTGTACAATAGTGTTTACCAACCCAGTCCTTGGGCCCTATTTTAAGGTTCCACATTTCTGCTTCATCCCACTTGTAAGGGGTGGCTCTAGGGCAAGGCCTCCTCCTGCCACCAGGGGGAGGTCCCGAGTCCCCCCAGCCAGTAATCGAGCCCAATTCCCTACACCTGGGCAGTAGGCTATATAGGCACACAGATCCAGTTGCCCCACTGCTGGATCTTTTGACTCTGGTGGTGTGTGTGTGTGTCTGTGTGCCAGTCTGTAGTTCTCGAGTGGCAGGCTGAGTGTGTTACTCCCCTTCATGTGTCTCTCCCGAGTCTGTCTCCCTGTGTCTGTGCAGTGTGTGTGTGCGTGTTAGCACACATACGCTTGTGTACCAGAGGAAGGCAGGAGTGTCTGTCTTCCCTGGTGTGTGTGTGTGTGTGTGTGTGTGTGTGTGTGTGCGTGCGTGCGTGCGCGTGCTAGCACACATACGCTTGTGTACCAGAGGAAGGCAGGAGTGTCTGTCTTCCCTGGTGTGTGTGCCTGTGTGTGTGCGTGTGTTTGCACACATACACTAGTTTACAGAGGAAGGCAGGAGTGTCTGTCTTCCCTGTAACTTCCCAGTTTTCTCGTTTCTTTTGGGAGATCCTTTTTGCCCTTAGTTGTATTTCCCTCTAGTGTTAAAGAGGTAGCCAGCTCTCCCCTGGCGTCTGTTTGTTTGTTTGTTTGTTTGTTTCACGCCTTTTGTTTCGCGTAAGACATGACGTCTCCTTGTTTATTAAACCCACCCCCTTTATGTTTCATTTGTTGGCCGCTTTCATAACTGCCGCTTTGGTGAAGTGGCAGAGCGTCAGTCTTGTGACGCGGCGGCCTGGGTTCGAGTCACGAGTGGCTTTATTTATCATTTCTGTTTTGCCTGCTCTAAGATTAAAAGACTCTGCACTTGGGCCTGTTGGTTACATGATCGTGGTAGCTCACTCAGTAGTGCGCCGGCCCACCAACAAGGCGGCCTGGGTTCAAACACCGCTGTAAGTGAGCACCACATTACACCACTAGGTTACTTGCTTGAAACCATCAGCTGTGCCTCAGGGACAGGACTGAGAAACAGTGAAGCAGGATATGACCCCTTTAATAATAAAAACTAACGTCATGACACTGCAAGTCACTTACGATTGTGGAGCTCCTCCGATTCCAAAGCCGACCAAAGCTCGGAGGAACAGGATCCAGCCATAAATAGGAGCAAATGCGCTAAGGATTCCATAGAAGAGAGTCCACAACACACTCATCTTCAGACCCTGGAACACACATATATACACGCACATAATCATTAGGGGTAAAACGCTAATTCTATGTTAAGTGCTCAGAATATTTAGTACTGCTTAAATATTCTGTTAGACTAAACTCTTATGGTTCGCTCACAGGCTTCTATGGCTGCGTCCTATTACTTAACTGAAACTTTCAATCCTGTCTGCTTTCTTTAATCTGCCTGACGCAGGCAACTATCAGCAGGGCAACTTAACATACTAATGTAGCTGATTGTTTTTAGAGTAAACTCAGGCTACTGGAGCAAACCGCTAATGATCGGCTGCATTAGGCAGACTAAAGAAAGTTTCACTAAAGTAATCGGACATGGATACAGAAGCACAAGACCGAATTCATGAGAGGATATAGAGAAGGTCACATCTCAGTACCACTTACCGTTTTTCGCCCATACTTATCAGATATGTTCCCCCATAACGAAGAGCTGATCATCATTCCAATAAACACCACCTACACCAGAGGAGAGAGACAGACATAGGCCGAGACAGACTGTCAGCAGCTGCATTTGATGGTCAACGTCAGCAGCCACCAAATCCTGATCCTGGAGATCTATCTTCTAGCAGAGTTTAGTTCACAAGGCAGATCTTCATGACCAGGGTTGGTGGCGGCTGGAGTAAAGGAACTGGGGAGAGGCTTCAGTTTTCTTGCAATGGAGCTTAAAAACAATACCGATGTGAGCAGCGCCACCTCCCAGCTGGGCAGTCTCCACTCACAGTGTAGCTGCGGGGCCAGGATACTGAGGATCATCATCTCCATAGCATCAGCCATCTATATAAGCAAAAATCATGCATTAAACATCTGATATTTTACAACAATGGCAAGTGTTATTGCTGGTAGTTAGCCTTAAATTTAAACACCAGTGCCCTGAGAACAATTGTGTGCATTCCCATCACTGGTCATAATTTCCATCTGAGGAGGGTTTACCCAGGAAAGTCCAGTAAGGATGGACAGCTTCCACTGGAATGTGCCAAAGCCAATGGCCTCCACTGCATCCTCCACCATGAAGGTATCTAAAACAGCAAAGATGAAACATACATTTTATTATTAAAAGTTATTTAATAATAGGCTTTATTATATAAGTACAGTTGGGTCCAAACGTTTTTAGACAGTGGCAATTTTTGTAATGATTTGAATAAGATGTGACTGAAGTGTAGACTTTCAGTTTTAATTTAAGGGGCTTAACAAAAATAAGGCATTCAACAGAATTCAGCAAATTTAAGCCAATTTCTACCTAGTTCCTTCATTTTTACAGACTCAAAAGTAATTGGACAACTGATTGTTTCATGGCCAAGTGTGGCCTTTTTCCTCATTGAGGAGAGTTGATTCTAGGTAGGCGGATCATTTGTCAAAGTCTACAATGAAAATACGTCTTCGTGAATTTGAATACAGAGGGTTTACTGCAAGATACAAACCACTGGTAACACTCAAGTACAAAAAACAAATTAGACTTGCTAAACCTAAGATTATTAGAAATTATGTGATGAAAAAAGGAGAAGGAAAGGAAGGTATGAAGGTATGCCGGTCATTATTGTTGGTAACTGTTGGAAAAAGCAGCAGGATGAATTATGAAGTATGTAGAGCTCAGATTCAGTCAAATGCTAAAAAAATGATAGAATGATATTTCACAGTACAGATGGATAACCCAAAATATACTGAGAAAGCAACCCAAGAGCTTTCCAAGACAAAAAAATGGACTGTTCTTAAGTCAATCGCTTGATCTCAACCCAACTGAACATGGTTTTAATTTATTTAAGAGAAAATTGAAGACAAAAGACCCACAAATAAGCAACAACTGAAAGCAGCTGCAGTAGAAAGCAGGAGACAAAAATCTGGTGATGTCTATGGGTTCCAGATTTCAGACAATTATTGATTGCATACTATGCGTGTCCAATAATTTAAAGAAAAACTGGGGCGCCATGATTCCATTTCCTTCCGTTCCATAGAAATGAACCCAAAATTGTGTGCCATGTTGTCAAATTTGCAAGCAGAAGGGGCCTGGAGGTGGAGCCGGATTTGCCTATTCTTTAAGTAGACCCACCCCTTTAATAGATTTACATTTCCATCACATTACAGTACAAGTCCATGCTTTCCTGCAGTCATTGCTCAGTCCTATTACTTATACTTGAGTATCAACATTATGCCAACGGCTGGAAGGGCAAGGAGGGAGCTGTAACAATGAAAGGCTTTGTGGCGTTACCATCAGTAGGGTTGGCGAACTCTCTGGGTACTGGGGCTCCATCGGCCAGGGCCACAGAGCCCATGTCCATGTGTCCCCCCTCCACCTGCACCATCTGCTCCCTTGTCCCGAAATCATCGTCTGAATGGGTGCTCTCACCGGTGCGCCGAAACTTTACCACACTGCTGGACAAACGAGGAGATCTACATCATCATCATTATCAGCATTATCATCATCATCATCATCATCATCAACAACAAGGTTACAACTCAAAGCCATCAACATATGTGGATATCCACTACTCTCCAAAATTTGTTTCTTGTCATTTGTTGGAAGATATGCTACGGTTGTCTAGGTGGCTGCAATGGTGTCCGATGTGATTGCTAGACAGGTGCTATTATAGATTAAGAAAGAAATTTGAATAAATGAACCAATATTTGCTTCTTTCTTCAACAAATTAAATCACAAGTCAAACTGTACTGCAACATGGATGCAATTAATTTAAGGGGTGTATTTGCTACAGTAGCTGTAGCCTTCACACAGATTCAACAACTTTGTAACTGGTTAAGTACTTGATAGTTTGCCTCCTTTCTCTGAATACCAAGAAACTACTCTGTCTATTTTCCCCATTTCCCCTCATTGCACATCATTGCATAATTAAAATGAATGCATCTCAGGGGGCACAATGCCCACTGTCATATTAATCACCCTGTTGTAAAAAGTAGCATAGTCAATCTGGTTGGCCAGCATAGCGCAGGTTATGTTTTCATTTGAGTTTGATGGTTTAGCTATTCTACCAGCATGACCAATCTGAACAACCAGTTAGACCAAAGTGGTAGATGACCACGGTTTAGACCAGAGGGTTTATCAGACTCAAATGAAAAGATACACTATGCTGGTCCAGAGCTAAACTTACCAGTTCAAGCTGTTTACTCTCTGCTTACTAGCCGGAATATGTTTTTACTTGGATTACCATCTTTTAACCACCAGATTAGACCAGCTATTCCATCTGGAACCAGGTACCAGCAGAATCTGGTCTTGAGCTGGATTTTTCAGCAGGACGCTGCCAAATGCATTTATGACAAGACACCATGAATAATGTATTTTATTCATTACATATATTGATTCAAACTTGATATAGGGTTTTTGTGCCTGAGACCTGCAAAAGCCAGCATATTGAACACATTTGCTTAAAACATTAAACGCAACAGAAATGAAGTAGTTGATGATGACATATTGTGTTTTGAAGACTGGTTTGCTGGCCAACCAGTGCCACACCAGCCCCAGACCAGTATAAACCAGCCTCTTTTGGATTGGACCAGACCGACTAGTCTTTTCTCCCCATGTACATCAATGTGCCTAAGGTACAGTGACCCAGTTGCCAATTCACCGGTAGTCCGTTCCTGGACATTTTGAATACTGACCACTGCATACCAGGAACACCCCTCAAGACCTGCCTGATGTTTTGGAGATGCTCTGACCTATTGCTCTGCTCTGAGATCCTTTATCCATTACCATTTGCTTCTTATCAAAGTAGCTCAGACTCTAATGCTAGCCCATTTTTCCTGGCTGACTATTCACTTGCTGCCTAATATGTCCCACCCTTCAAAGTAAATAATGTGCCAAGCATGCATGGACCTAAGATCAACATGACCTGTGCCTATTGTGTCGTCTGTAAGGGTATACAGCCTACCAGTATTGGGCTATAAAGTAGTGGAACTGCACTGAATGAAGTGTTGGAGCTCCATCCTTTTGGATGAGTTGCAGTAGTGATCCCAAACGAAGTCATCCAACATCATTACCTAATCTGAATGCTTTCAAATCCTTACAGCAATGTTCCAACATCCAGAGCCTTCCCAGAAGAGCAGAGGCTGTTGCTGCAGCAAGAGGGAGACAAACCTCTTATTGATACCCTTGGTTTCAGACGAATGCTGAATGAACAGGTGTCCATAAACTTTGGACACACAGTATTTAGAGCAAATTTAGATCAAAACACTGTTAAAGGTAAAGGTTCCTTGAAGAACTTTTGGAGGTTCTTCATTTTGAAACTGTGGAGAAACCTCTAAATGTGCTTTGAGGAACCTTCAAGAAAAGGTTTTTAGAAAAAAAGGGATTCTTTGAAGGTTCCACCATAAGTTCCTTATAGTACCATAAGTACTTATTTCTTTGATGACCTTTTGAATGGTATATGTGTTGTATGGTAGACTCAGTTTGGTACTGTAACTGATGTCTCAGACATGATCACCTAGTTCTATTAAAATCCTAGCAGCAATCCATAGCAGCGATGCACGATTGAAGCATCCTAGTAAGTGAAACAGACAGCACATTATCCAGAACGAGTTTATGCAAGGACAACACAGCAGCAGAACTGTGGTGGGAATTTGTCTGTTGCCAAGGTGACATAATGGCTTCCTCTCTGGATGATCTGGTTCTGCAAGGAGAGGGAAAGAAGGAGAAGGAGAAGAAGAAGACGAGGAAGAGAATGGCTGTCGATGTAACGTCTGCAGAAATCAAGCAAAACTTGAATCATGACTCACCACTGCCGGCATGTCTGAGAAAGGCCTAATGAGGCATGGCTGCTTGCCAGTGTCCTTAAACAGCAACTCTTGTCTTGTCTTCACACAGGGTGAACCCCACACAACCATAATAACAGATGGTCCACCAGGGCCTTTAAAACAGTGGCCATCTATAAAATGATACAGTGGTTCTCAACTGCCATAACAAGGCAGGCTGGGGTTCTCTATCTGACTGCACTTAAACACACAACAGGAATGTTCTCCACATTTCTCCTGCAACCAGTGATGTACAGGCCAGGCCTGACATCGAGACCCCTGGAAAAGCCTTATACTGATGTTCTAGTTCAATTCCAAGCTCTAGCATGTCTGGACTTCTCTCATCTTCTCATTTTATCAAGTTAGATTATATGGACAAAAGTATTGGGACACCTGCTTCATTCATTGTTTCTTCCTAAATCAAGGGTATTAAAAATGTTAGCTGAGTGTGACCTGCTTTTGTTGGAGTAACTGTCCAGGGAAAGCTTTTGAAGCACTGCTGTGAGGATTTGATTGCATTCAATGACAAGGGCGTTAGTGGGATCAGGATGTTGGATGATCACCACTCCTCAGCTCATCCCAAAAGTATTGGATAGAGCACCATCCATCATTCCAGAGAACACAGTTCCACTTTATACACCTCTAGCCCATGCCTGATATTAGGCACGGTGCCAAAAGGTTCATGTTAATCTGCTCCAGAGAGTCCTATTCTATTGGTATTGCAATACTCACATGGACAATCTGTGTGTGTGTATTTGCTTAGAGTAGCTGAATGCATTCATTAGAAGGGCTGTCACCACACATTTGGACATAAATGTTTATATATAATTGGTCATTTATGAGGAACATTATATTTCGGATGATAAATAAGCCAAACATCTATTGTGATGTATGGGAACATCCAACAACGACCAGAGGTTCAAGGATTACGTGCATTCATCCCCAATCCCATTTACCTTTACTACAGCTTGCACTTTTTTCAGGTGACTCTCTTTCAGTGATTTTGCAGAAATCTCTAGGTGATGTTTCCATACCTTCAAAGGTCAATCTTAAAAGTTGGAGCGTTTTCTGATTCGGACCTTCCAAGTCCTCCGTAAAACATTCAGTGATGTTAAGTGGGTTGGTCAGTCCATTGTTCTAAGGAAACATGCAAACTATACATTTTTTGGTCTGCGTTCCTAACAAACTCTGTTATCTGATGGGGCAGTTTTGGTGGCCCTGCATGGTTGTTGGGGGTCCCATTTTCTTGGTATCATTTAAGCATTGTTTGGACTCTTGTTTTTTTCCTTGGATTTCTCCTTCAAAGAGGATTATCATCTATCCTAATCGCCTCTGAAATATCTCCTGAAAAGTCTCAGACTTTTCCATAAAAAGTGCCAAATGTTCTCAGTGTGGAAGTCATTTCCCAAACTGAGCATTATTGAAAACATGGTCCATGTGCATTTCTTTCAATAGACACCCCCCAGGTTATTGACCACCAAACACCAAACAAAAGGTCTTATGATGAAACTGATGGAAAATGCTCTCCCACTGATCTGAGCCCTGAACAGAAACGAAAAGCTGGAGTTCTAATTACTGTAATCCGGCATTTGGGGTGCAAGTACCCGTTTCTAACTGTTCAGAAAGCATCAAGAGACCTCGGCAAGGACAGCCAGCGTCTCTAATAACTGTAATCACAGCATCATGGCTGAGTAAAGCGCTCGTGCCGAGACAAAGAGCATAATTAAACACAGGCCTCCACACAGCAAGAAGCAAGAGCAGGGAACAGAGCAGAGCACGAGTGTGGGAAGAAGAGTACTGAAGAGCAGAGTAGAATGTGCTAGAATAATAAAATCTGCTGTTTACAAACTTTGCCAGCGTTCTGCACTAAATGACAAAGAAATACACATCATAGTGTGTTATGTACTGCAAAGCGTCTTACCAGGGTATAAAAGTAAAGGTAAAAAGTAAAGATATAAAGTAAATTCTATCAAATTTAGATTATCTGGAGCTAAAAGGAGTTTTAGGACTCTGTTGCTGTGACTAAAATGGCTCCCTATTTCCTCATTTTAGAGCACTAATGAGTATGCTGGTCACTTTTCTCAGAGTGTCCGAACCATAAATTCGAACAGGATTTTGAGGGTGCTTTAATGTTCCACAATTCACATAGAGATGCACTGTACTGTTAAAAGCAGTATTTCCCTGAGGAACTTTCAGGGGTTCTTCAAGTTGAAAATCAAGAAAGGGTTTTCTAGAAGAAAAGGTCCATTGAAGGTTCATGAATTTTCACCTTAAGAGGTTTCTTCTCAGTTTCAAATTGAGCAACCCCTGAAAGCTCCTTAAGCAACGCATACAATGTACATCAGCTAATGGTGGACCAAAATGAATTGAAGTCTCTTATTACTAAGCAACAGACAGCATTACAAACATTTGCTCAGCATGCTGCAAACTGCAGAATGTAACTTTGGAGAAGTGGCAAGATGTGTCTTTTAGTGGGGGCTCAAAGCATGAATTCCACTTCTCCAAATGTAGGGGGAGCCCAAGAGCAAGAATGCCCGTTTTCCATAGTGTTGCTTTAAGTTGGCAAAATTCACTCATTCATCAATTTACTAGAGATTTTGACCAACTTTGACAAAAACAGTAACTTATTTTCTACATATTCTAACTAATTGTGTCTTATAGGACTGAGGACTTCAAATGCAATGACCCATTTTCTGGATATGTTATATTTTGAGTACCGCTTTTAATTTTCTCAAGGTTTTGACCAATTTCATAGAAATAACTACAAGTAGAAATGTATAGAGTAGAATGCTGTAGTAGTAGAATACAACAGTAGTGGAACCTTATTTACTACCAGGCTAAAAAACATTGTTTATTTGTTGATTTACTTCCTGCAAACCTCAAAAAGACACTAATATTACCACATATTAGCATCATTTTTTTAACGTGCTGGGTAAAATATAAGTACAACATTCGCTGCACTTCTGTTAAGTTTCACTGGCTGTCTGTGCAAAACTAGACATGCTCAGAACTAATAGTCATGTCAACTCTCACAACTGCCTCACAAAACAGTTTCAGAAAGGCCGCTTAGTGGCCTCAGGTGGTAAATTTAGTATAAAGTTTAAATATAAAGTATGAATGTTTATTACTAGACAAATAAATAAGAGAGCAGCCATATGAAAGATCACAGCATACTAACAACACAACCTTTACTGAACTACAGATAATGCCTCAGAAGGAAAACAAATTATTAGTTATTATCAGTAATTTATTAGTAGTAGTCTAAGAGTTTAGCCCACACCGCCAGTCACCAGCAGAGGGCCGAGACGGTGTACTAAAAAACAGCTCTAAAAACTCCATTTCCCAGAAGCCCCAGCGCTAATTATAGCTGATCAGACACACCTGCTGGGCTCTGCATAAAGGCTCTCCCAAACAGTGGCTTAGTGCTGCACCTTTGTAGAGGGGCAGACGGTAAAACAGGTAAAGAGAGAGCTCTAGAAGGAAAGAAAAGAAAGAAAGAAAGAAAGAAAGAAAGAAAGAAAGAAAGAAAAGACCAAGAAAACAAAAAGCAAAAGAAAAGAAAGCAAGTCAAGTCAAGTCAAGTCAAGTCAAGTCTTATTTTAGGAGGGGAACTTTAAAGTGTTTAAAGTGTGAGCTGAACCAAGGGCTCGGCACAGCTCACTGCCTTTCAAGTTATTCATTTCTGTGAACAAACATTTCAGTTACAGCCTTATTCTCAGCCCCAAGGCTAAGTTTTTGTTTGTTTGTTTGTTTGTTTGATGGTTTGTTTTTATAAAACCTGTTTGATTTTTACCTCCTTTTGTTTGAGTATGCCATTTTGTGTGTCTCCTTTTGTTTACCACCCCCCCCCCCCACCCAACACTTTTTGTGTGTGTTTTTTCCACTTCGTTTAACAGCCCTTTGGTTCAAACCGGGCTTCCAGCACTTTAAGCAAAACACACACACACACACACGCAATAATCCTCGTTCACCATTCTGATGATCCATTTCTCAGTTTATTTATTTAATTATTTATCAATCTTCCTGTTAAGAATAAATAAATAAACCAGGAGCTCTGCTCTTGGATCTACCCCCCCCCCCATCTCAAAACATGTAGTATTAGCAAGTGCCTCAGCTAAGGCTTCTGTACACAGCTCCTAAACACAGTTGTGGGGCAGTGATGACTTGGAGGTAAGGGTGAGTCATCGCTCTCTTGTGGGTTCGATAGCTAGGTCCTGCCGCTGTTGCCACTTGTACTTAATGTATGACCAAAGACAATAAAATCAATCAATATTTCTTTTATTTAGCTAATGTTTCTGACGAGCACTAAATCTGAAGCAGCAGAGCAAACAACAAAGTAATTGTTTAATTGTTGGGATTTGTATAAGTTGAAGCAAAGTGAAAACGATAGCTTTCCCAGAACGTGGTTTAACTGCTACCTGCAGCTATTTTCCACGCAGTAGTCGACACTGGATTTTGATCTGATCTGGGAATAGCTAACGACTTGGAAGTAGCACATGATTAGAAACAGTAACACACAGGTCATACATTAGCCAACGCAACGTACATTTTGTTCAGATAGCTGTACCACCGTCAAGACGCACACTCAGATCTCCAAGGATCTGCTCTTCAGGCCTGGACGTCTCAGCCAATGTCACTGAATGCCACTGGCCACCGCTCAGTTGGACAGCAGCCGGGCCCTGAGCCAGGACCACTGCATTAGAGCAGCAGAGGAACGGCATCAGCGAGATTTGCAGGAAGCTTTCAATGCATCAGTCATGGTGCAGTCTCACAAAGGCGCACAACGCCCACAAGACGTCCAGTGTATGCCATATGCTACTGGTCCATTCAGGTGGTCTTGTTGTACAGCGTGTTTAGCAGCTGTTTTTTTGTTGGTTAGCCAGAAAAAATGACTTATTCTTCCACTCAAGCGAGGCAAGATGCCACACATTAAGTGATTAAGTGCTGGAGTGGGTTGAGGAGTGAGGGAGTTCAAGTGATGTCATGGCAACACATTTGCCAGATTTAAACCCCACTGAGAGCTTATAGGACTGTGGAGAAGAAAAGTATAACCTCTACAGGAGGGTGTGTGGATAGCAGTGGAAATGTGTGGGAAGTGGATTTAGACCTTTTTAGAAAAATGTAATTAAATATGACAAAGCATAGCGAGGTGGTCATCAAAGCCAGATGGGGACCTATCATCACACCCACACAGCAATGTTTCAAAATCTAGTAGAAAGCCTTCCCTGGACGGTAGAGACAGTTACTCCAAAAATAGCAAAATACACATTTTTTAAATACCCTTGATTTTGGAAAAAACTATGAATGAGCAGGTGTCCCAATACTTATGTGTCTTCAGAATATTCTTAACTTAAAATGGAAGTTCATTCCAATGCATTTTACCTATATAGCCATAAATATATATATAGCCATAGAGCTATACGGAACCATGACAACTAAAGATTTGAATCCTGATTCTTTAGACGGTTCCTGTATGGTTCTACTTGGTTCTGTGTAGCACCAAAAATGGGTCCACTGTTGCTTTTTCAGTACTATATGAATCCTTTTTTGCTTAGAGATGGTAGATGATGACCCTGATTTCAGTCCAGGCTATGCCCTACAACTAACTGCCTTAACCATTGTAACCATGAACTGTTGCAGACAGGGGAAATTCTCGCAATGACTGCGTCCACCACCAACATTTGTGATCAGTGGGAATACAACTTTACTCATGTACTTCTAGGTCGTGAGATGCATACAGCTTGTAAGGTCTATGTGACTTCATCTTGCGGACAAGTGAAACGGACAAAGCAGCAAGCCCTTATATAACACCGCCATTCAGCCGTGAACGTTTAAATTAATCATGGAGCCAGCATGGTTTCTGAGTGGATCATGATCTCCGGAACAACACAGCCTCACAAGAGCAATGCTATGCAAATGCCAGACTCCCCATGGAGCACAGGAACCAAACCACTTGTAAGCCATAGGATATGGTATGCACCAATACAAAACTGGTTGCATATCTCAAATTCAGGTATTTTAGAGTTTCAAATGAAAGTCATATTGAGTGGTTTTGGGTGTAGAAGAAAAATGTTAGACTTCTAGAGGTTTTAGAATGTTAGAATTTATTAGAATTTTAGAATTATTAAATGGACCTGGGTGCACTGGCACAGGAATATCATATATATACTCACTGGATTGACAAACTCAGAGGAGCACAGTGCAGATCTGAGAAGGATGATTTCCACATTTACACGAGTCAGCAATATCCCTAGAAGCCATTTCTAAACAACTGCAGATCCCATCATTAAGTTATTGGGTATTAGGTGTACACACTGTCACCCACAGCTGAAACCAAAGAAATTGGTTTGAATGGTCAGGAATGACGCAAGAACCCCAAGACACAGGCCAGCCATGAACTGGAAGCAGCTGGAGCACAAGTGACACCGTCTACAGTCAAGTGAGTTTACCATGACCATGGACAGAGAAGCTCCTGTCCAAGAAAGAAGCCCCTGCTCCAGAAACTGGAGGGATAAGATGTTTGGCATTCAACACCAAGAACACTGTATCAACTGTTAAGAATGGTGGTGGTAGCATCATACTCTGAGTCTGTCTTGATGCCAGTGAAGCGGGCAGATTACACAAAGTGGATGGAAAAGTGAAGAAGGATACTACAGAATTCTTCAGCATAACCTCATATCATTAGCTAGACCGTTGAGACTGTCCAACAGGACAGTGACCCCAAACATGCATCAGAGGTGCTTGTGGAATGGATGAAGCAGCCTAATGTTTGGCTTTTGGAATGGTCTTAGCAAAAGCCCGACCTGAACCCTATTAAATAATACGTAGACTGTACTTAAAAGGCAGGTCTGTGCCTGGAAACCAACAAATTTAACAAAACTCGACCAATTCTGCTAAGAAGAGCGGTCAAATATCCAACCGGAATATTGCCAGAAGCTTTTCGATGATTACCAAAAGCATCAGGTCATGCATTTTGCCTCAGTTCAAAACAATTCACTGAAGAAATCACTGAAAGGCAAATATTGCTGTGACATACATGCCTATGAAACGTGTACGTGAACTTCCTACCACAACTAAACTGTGTGCAGTGGCTTCAGATGTTCCTGATCAATCTAAAAAAAATTGAATGCAGTGTTTGGACATTTATAGCCTGAACTGAAGGCCTAGGTCACAGTCACTCCTCGTCACTGCTTATACCTAGTTTAAGGGGCTGTAAATGGGGTGGGTTTTGAGGTATGACTGTATTCTAGCAGTCCTGTTTCATACAAACACCATACAGCCATGTGATTTCTAGAGCCTGGCGACAGTCCACGCACACACACTCACGTTATTGCAAGCGTTGGTGCAACAGACTGTCTGTATACCTCCAGATAATGACTGAATTGACCACGAATAAGCGCTACCTTACGAGAAAAACCCCGTGTAGCAGATCCCTCACAGCCGCTAGAGGTGGACCGCTGCTCTGTTTACACAACAACACGCCTTCCCCTCCTTAAACCAAGGCGAAGGACGCACCGAGTCTTGATATCTCGCCTAAAACGATCTGGCTAATATTTGGATAAGGACGTCCCAGCTGCCTCTGAGGCGTCCGTGTTGTGACCGTATTTACACGGAGAGCAGTGGGCGAGAAGGGTGTTATGAAAAAGGGCCAGGTTGGCGGAAACGAACAGGACAAAATACGAAAAGGTTGGCACTCACGGCAGCTGTCTTAACTGGAACAAATCATCGTCCATGATGGTGCTGTTGGTCGCCGTGTCCGTTCCTTTGTTTCATCGCCCTCACATTGTTCGCAGCGAGCCGTGATTTCAGCACCATGGACAGCCAACGGCCATTAGACGCACAGCGGTGGGTTGTTTTCTTTTTGTTTCCTACCTGTATTGCGACAAGCTCCGCCTCCTACACTACGATTGGCTGGCTGTAGCGTCTGCTGCGCTCGGATTGGCTGGTCGTGACTAATTCTTATTTAGTTTATATATGTCAAAATATTACAAGAATCATATATATACTTCTATTATAATATGATATATGTACACGCACACACGCGCGCGCAATTTTATATAACAATGATGTTAAAGTTGAAATATGTATAAAAGTATAAAACGTATTACATATACAGTGACAGGCAAAAGTTTGGGCACCCCTGGTCAAAATATGTGTTACTATTAACATCTAAGCAAGTAAAGTTAAAAGATGGGCCCAAAGTTTTGGGTACCCTGTTTGATCAGTTCTTAGTAGCACCCCCTTTGGCAAGTATCAATACCTTTTTGGCAAGTTAACTGATCTCTATTCTGCTTTTTCCGTTCTCGTTTGGGGGATATTTGTGAGATTCTTGGGCAGTCTGATATGCATCATGCTCCTTTGAGGTTTATACACGGATTTCTAATGCTGTTTAGATCAGGGGCTTGTGAGGACCATGGCAAAGCTTCAGCTTGTGGATTTTTAGGTGTGTTTAGGATCATTAGCCTGCTGTAGAGGCCATCTTCTTTTTATCTTCATGTATTTTTTTTTTTTAATTGAGAAATGTTCCCTGTGCCACTGGCTGCAACACAGTCCCAAAGCATGATTGATCAACCCTCGTGTTTAACAGTTGGAGAGGGGTTCTTTTCAGGAAATTCTGCACCTTTTTCTTTAAAGATATCTTTGCTCATTGTTGTCAACAGAACCTGCATTTTCTTAAAGGCATCAGGCTGGTTTAGACCTTTTCTTGAAGGTCTGTTGCTGTCAAACAGGGGGTTTGGTTTCCTGACCTCCACCATTTCTGTCAACTGGCATTTTACATTACGGATGTCAGAAACTGCTTCCTGGAAACACTTTACTATCTTCTTACAGCCTTCTCCTTCTTTGTGGGCATCAATTATTTTAATTGTCAGAGTAGGTAGGCAGCTGTTTAAAAAAGCCCATGGCTGCTGATTGATTGGGACAATAACAAAACAATAGTAATGATACACTAATTTTGCTTAAAATGTTGAAAACAATATTTCATTTTTAACATTATGCCTTCAGGAGATACGTTTATCTTCTACTGACAAAGGTGCCCAAACATTTGCATACCACTGTATAGTTGGGTCATTCTACCACTACAGTGACAAACGGCGTACAGATTTCAATATGATATTAGGTTATAAATCGTACTGTGTTACACTAAATAATGTTACCATCAGTAAACTGAAAAAACTATACTATATGTCCACATGTTTGTGGACATCCCTTCTAATGATGGAAATATGGTTAATGCTTCATCCAATACTCATTCAATCCAATACTGGTCCATATAGTGTACTAAAGTCTTATCTTTATCTTATTGTCCACTGCACTATGCTGCATTATTTATACATAAATATATTATATTTATATACAAGCATAAAAAAGTTACAATGATTTCCATATTTCCAACACCACAAGACATGAAGTGGTCAGCATTTTAGTTAAATTTGTCTTAGCATCTTCTGAGCTCGTGGTTTGGACAGCGTTTATCGCAATGAGCCACCTTTTTAATACTGAACGGAAGAAGAGGGTCATTATCACGTGTGTGTGTGTGTGTGTGTGTGTGTCTGTACATTCTAGCGCAGGTGTTCTTCCATCAGCCAATCCAAGCAGAGGGGCGGGGCTTGTGCGGAATACGGGTGGGCAGGGGAGGGGAGGGGCGAGTCGTGCTACTTCTCTACAGGGGGTCAGCACGCCCCTGCCGGCCTGACGTGGGAGGAGTGGATCGCCGCCACTAATCCAACTGGACACCAGCTGAAGAGTAAGCACGAATAAGGGAGACCCACATATAGGCTCAGGGGGTCTAAGCTGGGCGGGATGCTGGTCAAGCTGGTAAACCAGCTGGTTCTTGCTAACTCTTGACCAGCACTGCGTCCCTGCTGACAAACCAAAACATACCCTATGCTGTTAAGCTAGCTGGTTTACCAGCAGTTGCATTTGAGCCAGCTTGATTGAACTATTTTGCTTGATCAAGCTGGGTATACTGGACAACCAGGTTGCTTGGTCATGTTGGTAGACCAGCTAAAGCAACAATCTCAGACAAAACGTGGTGTTTTGTGTTGATTTAGGAGAAAACACTTGAATAATTAATTTTATTTATTTAAAAAACTGTTCCTGGAAGGTATATAGCTGTGTCTGTAGTGCTAGGTAAGCAAACAGGCCGTTTCGTAGCAAGCTAGCTTGGTTTACGTTCACTAGCTTTACCACTAGTTAAGTCATCTCAGTCACCATAGATCTAATCTGCCAGTACTGTAAACATTGTATAAAACTGCAAATCACATTTACAGCATCATACTGGCTTGAACACAGTAACACAGAAAAAGCCACTGAATTCTGTGGTCTGGTTAAAGCTTGCTAAAGCTGACTGAGAAACACCCTTACTTAATCCCTTCAGACTGAGCATGCCACTAAATAAGCTTAGATCCTCCATCCCCTCAATCGCACACAAAGTACTGAATTACTATACACACACACACACACACTTCTGCCTGTCTAACATCCAGTATTTCAGTTACTGATCTCTTCTTGTGTATTTTATTGGACACTGCCATAACCTTTTGCTATTTCTTCTGAATTTTACATCTCAGTCTTGAACGACACAAACGATACTGATCGTCTTTTCTTTTTTTTAAAGACAAATTAATTAGATCCGCTTTGAAAGGAAAATTCTTGTAATTTGTTATTTGTAATATTATGTAATATTGTGTAGTGCAATGCTCAACCGTTACTATTAGAGCTAGGCCTTCCGCTTGGGCCTGAAGTGTCAAAATTAACAAAACTTTTTTTATTAATGCTAAGTTCTGCTAGCATTGCCCATGGAAATAGAAGTATGTTATAGTACATCATTTTATAGTGACTTTGGGGTTGTCTGAAATCCACTGGCTACACCATGGCCCATTTTTAACATCACTGACATATCTAGGACTTTCCGAAGGCCCAATATGTTGTCCTACTCATAGCAAATCATTATGTGATCTTGGTGGTGAATCTGGCACGAGGCCTGATCAATGAGGCGCCTTAGGTTTTTCCACCTAGCTAACAAGCGGGACAGGAGGGGGACTGATGGGATAATCAGATAAATCTCCATTTCAAGATTACTTAAAAATTACAGACGTCTTTTTTGTAACACTACATTTTGGAAAATGCCACAAGAGCTAGCTATTAAATCTGCATTTCAGAAGAAACAATAAACCACTAATTTTTGTGGCAACGCCTGAATTTGTGAATAATTGCGGTGACAAAGTGTTGCTTTGTTTTATTTTATTACTGGTTTGTAATGCTAATTAGCAAAGTAGAAAAAAAAAATCAGCCAGCAGAAGTTTGAAATATTAAACATTTCACAGCATTGTTATGGCTTATACACGTTTTTTTTGTCCACTATTAGAATCATAAAGGGTAAAAAAATAATATAAAATTTTGCTACAAATTGTCTGTCTCCAAACTGAAGGGAGGAGAAAAGTCCCACTGTGGGACTAATAAAAGATTATCTTAAATTTAGTCGAATTAATGTGCAAACTACTAACAGCCATCACTCCCAAATCATTTAAGCAAATGTTGGAGGGCTACTCTTCCAAACTTCCCTTTTAATTCACACTGTGTACAATAACTAATACAAATCTCCGGAAGGCAGGAGAGAAGTCAGTCAGGAAAAGAAATGGTTTGTGGAGGCTGTAGTACACTGCTGGGGTGATTTTATAAGTCTGTAGAGACCAGTGGCATTACAGGACAGGTCAAACACCTCTATAATCTGATTAGAAAGGCCAGCTCCACCACTGGACTGACCCTGGACTGGCTGGAGGCAGTGACGCAATTCTACACATCCCCTTAACACAGCAGAAAAGCTACTGATGTATTTATATGGTCCAGTTTTTTTTGGATGGACACTCCAGAAATAAATAACTAAATATGGAAATGTACACTTCTTCTTGGCAATGGTGTTTCCCGATGAGAGCCCAAATTGCCCAGATCCCAGTCCAATCAAGCATTTGTGACACATGCTGCGACAAGAAGTCTGATCTGATGAGACCAGATTGAAACTAGCAAGATCAGATTTATATTGGAACAAACAAATAAGGAGTCTTTTCACATTACATTTTTATGTCCACTCAAAGTTCACTTTTTTGGGATAGTTTGTCTGCAACTGTTTATTTCATTAAAATACTACTAATCAAATACCACATTTTTTTTCTCCCTAAATAATTGTGCACACAGGAAAATAATAATACTTGATGAACAACATTGTACAAATATAATGCAAATAATCTGAAGAGCAAAGCCAGAGCATCAGGATAAGACACAACATTTATTTAACAGTATTTTGTAAAAAAAACAAAAAAAAACAATGCAATATACAGAGCCATTTCCTTCTGGAGTCAACCTCGAGATTCCATTGCTTGAGCCAAGAATTCCTGAAATGGGGAAAAGAAAATATATTTATTAATATAGCTCTTATGCCACGTTATGCAAATCAAAATAGGTGAGTGTTATGCAAATACTCCTATAAAAGATAAAATAAGATTTTATTTAATGTGCAAAAGTGAATGTGCAGCATAATGCTGTGCAATTAAACATGAAGTAAATACAATAAAATACAACAATTTGTAACCAACACAAAGTAGCATTTCAGTGTTTCTCATTACCTTGATGGGGTCAGAATGAACGTCTTTTGAAGGAGTTCTTGTCCCAGCTTTCAGCTCTTTACATCGGAGGTACTCCTGAGCAAGATCAATGGCTTCTTCCTCCCTAATTGAAAGGAGAAATGAGGCAGTGTTTCTAAGGGTAAGACTAAGAAACTGCTGTAGATCTGTACAGTCAGGACTGAGCGATCCCATACCATAAACAGTGACATTACAAAATACTAACACTTATAGATAAATGGAACAACATACAGTAAATCACTGTTATAGGTTCAAATTTGAAATTAGGGCCAACAGCTGTGGCCGATAACTTTGCATCTTACTTTAGGCTCAGGCACAAACTGAAGCGTGTAGACATCTATGTAATCACAGACGTAAACTTTCTTTTTCTTGACCCCACAGCACCCTATTCTGGTCACTCTGTGATTAATTGTGATGGCAGCTGACGGTCATAATACACTGAGGTTTTACTGAGGTCTGGGGTTAAATATGCCGCCATATGTACAAATGTAGAGTGGACGTATTAGGCAGGCAGACCTCAAAGTAGATGATTAGTTTATGTATTTGTGTAAATTAAATTGCTATATTTAAAGACACCTTACCTGTTGTGGTTCACAAGGTACTTGACCAGCTCGTTCACCTTCTCAGAATGACCCTTAGAGGTGAAATGTTTCATAAGGGCCTGAAAGTGTTTGGTCTTCATCAGTCCCTGGTAGCGATTATTTTGGAAAAGAAACTGCAGCACAGTGTCTCTGACCTGTAGTTGAGAAACGGGTAAACACATTTAAAGATGGTTAAATCACTGGGAACATCAAAACTGACAATATATATATATCTATTTAAAAAGCTTTCAAACCTGAGATGGAATGCCAGCCAGTTCCCCAGTGTTCATACTCTCCTCCAGCTGATCCAGAATGACGGCAGGGTTGCAGGACATCAGAAAGCTCTAATATAAACAGAGAGAGTCTGTGATTTCTTCTTCTACAGCAAGAACCAAATTAAGAATGGTCCAAGGCTGACATGAAGTATCTGCATTTTTGACTGCATTGTTTTTTAATCCGAAGACATTTGTATACAATACCTGTATGCAGGGTTGTCACAATAACAAGTTTAATGTATCATTGTATCAGCTTGCATTTTGGCTTTTACAACCCAGCAACAGTCTGGCCTGAAAGTGGACCTTACAAGTCAACATTTCTCCCATCATCTTTTGTGATGGACAAACAAGAACTCACTTGGATTTGTTGATGCCTCTTCTCAGAACAGGGGATCAGTAAGAGGGTCCCAAGGGAGTAGGCCATGAGGTTGAACTGGGCGAAGCGCTTAGCAATTCCAATCAAGTCCAAATTCAACAGAAATGGGCATCTGATAAAACATTATTAGATATATAATTACTAGAGAGCTTCTTACACTAATTTACATATAACAAATAATTGCAGAACTGGGATTGGAGCCACATTCCCCCCCCCCCCCAGTTTTGCAATTGGGGGGGTTGAGTTTTGTTTAGTTTACAGAGCTTCAAACTGGCTCCTACTGGATTTCTCCTTGGCACAGCTGTCTAAGGGTTTGCCATATTGTCGAGAGATTAAATCTGGTTAATGCTCTATCAAAAAAAAATAAAAGACAGTAATTACCAGCTAAATATCTGCAATATTTTTCACTGAAAACGCTAAAACAGTGGACTGTCAATATCGGCAAACTTTGGTCAGGTTCTACCATTTAGATCCACTTAATAAATTAATAAATACATAGATAGACAAAGAGACAGTCACAAATTCAATGGAAGGAAAGCTAATGGGACACTAACAGCACCCCCTGTGGACAATCTTAGAGTGGGTCGATGCTTGAGTAAGATGGTTCATAAGGTGCATTGCATTTTACAATAACTGCTGCCTTTGCAGTTATTTAGCTGTTAGCTTAAGTAACAAAGTATTCTTACTTTAGCAGAAGTACAAAGGTCTTGTAGAAAGTGGCCTGTTGATGGGGACTTAGAGGAAGAGAGGCTGTAAAGCAAGCAGATACAGAATGTTTAGAATACTGCATAATTTCTGATGTAATTCATTTCACCTCAATATAAAAGCAATTTACACATAAGCAGACTATTACCTGTCATGAAAGGGGCAAGGATCACACTGCGCCAGGTTCTGGAGAAGCTCGGCACCTGTAGGAAGTTGAGATGGCTGCTTTTAGAGAAATATATAAGCTCATGGATGGACACATTTGAAAAATGCTGTATTATATCAAAAAACATGTAGATCAGGAGTCAGTACCTCGAGAAGGCTGGGCACAGCTCTGAGAGTTTCCAGAATCTTCTGCAGATAACTTATCTACACAGGGAGTAAACATTGGCCATCATTTATTATATATATATATATATATATATATATATATATATATATATATATATATATATATATTCTTTTTTTTAAACTCACATCATAAACGCATTATGAATAAATACCAAGAATATAAGCAGCTATACCGATCATTAATCAAAAAAAGTTCCCACATCCTTGGAGATATCCAAAAGACATACCATATTAAACACCAGGAGCTTTTGCAGGATGCCACTCCATAACGGAGTATCATACACCTCATACTCCAAACAGAGATCCGCCACTAAACGCACAGCCTAAACAGGGGTAAAGAGATACAGTAATGATAACCACCATGGCGTTGGTTCTAAGTTCTAAGTTTTACATGGCCCAGGCTGCTGTATATGATGCAAAACCTTCAGGACAGTTGGTCCTTAAGATCATACAAGTTAAGTGGGTCCCAAGGCCAAATCTGTACTAATCACTGTATTAAAGCAAGCCGTTTCTACCTGTGGTTCGTTGCTGTGGTTCTTCCACAAACCCTTGATCATGCCTTCTTTAGGGCTGCTGAGAAACATCTCCAGGTTGTATGGAATGTTAAGAGCCTCCAGTTGAGAAAGATACACGTAGCATTTCAGGTAATATCTGGGATAGAAGATACACAGCTGACAATAAGAGAACTAAATAGGTGGAATGGAAACTTCCAATATGAAGGTCAATAATGAGCAGCCTTTGTTAGGTAGTACTGTGGAAACTACTGTACATGTACAACATAGATAGACCTTATTTAAACATTTAATCTAAAAGTGCCATTCAGCTCTTAGATTATTTTTTAAGTCATTCCATCTTCTATGCCATCAATAATTCATCTGCGTGTGTATATATGTAGAGACTGTTGACAGTCTGAGTGTAGAGTTTGTTAGCAGTGTTAGCTTAGTACCTGCCACTGTAAACCAAGCAAACCAGTCTTTACTCATCAACTGCAAGTGGGAAGTCAAATTCATTTGATTTTATGAATAACTATTCCCTTAAATAAGTGGGACTATCTTTAAAAAAAATAAATGGACTGCGGTTGTTACTACGTTCCTCGTTTCATAATAAAACGTGTAGTTTTAAAAGTGATCAATAAACCACAAACTGTCAGGAATCCAACATGAGTGCTCCAGAATTCTATAGGGCACTAAAGAGCTCCTTTCATTTTGAACTTGCTTGTTTGATATAATATTTTAATTCTGATTCCAGTTCGCCTTAGCGAAAGAAAGCCAAAGAACAGTCATATCTGGAACCCATAAAATATGTCTACCTATAAAAATAAACAAAAGTTTGAGGCTAAGGTGATTTTCTGAAGTAGATTTTGTCCTTCTCTTGCTGATTAACTAATTACTTACATACTAGAAAAGTGGGCTACAATTTGTATTCATTCTGAAAATGGTTTTAGCTCATTAGTCAAATATCATTTACAGATCAATAGGAGACCGCTGGCACGTACTTGACTTTATCGCTGGGTGTGTGGGACAGGAGCTCCAGTGTGGCAGAGTCAGCGATGTGAATGAGACAGAGCAGGGCGCGACTGCGATGCTCAAAGGTCAGTCTGAGGCCTGATCCACCCAACGGCTGCAGACAAAACATGAGAATAATCTGAAAAGTTTGCTGTTTGAGGTCTTGAAGAATAAGGATAAGATTTTCATGGCATCATCCACATACATGTAGGCCCAATATGCAGAGTGCAAGGGGTCGACAGAGATATATGAAGTAGTGTATATTGTATATGAAGTAGTGTATAGTGCATATGAAGTAGTGTGGAAATCTTTGACCTCAGGAAATTTTTACACAGCCACAGAATACTCTACTAGAGGAACTATTTACATGGTAGTAGACATTACACCATGAAAAAAAGCTGATGCTTAAGATATAAAGCCTGAGCCATCCTGTCTCTATTGTATTTCAAGCTCCTTAAAAACTACACAAGCCTGATGCATGGAGATCCAATACCCATTATTTCTTACCCAGGTCTCAGCAGTCAGGATTGGACTGAGCAAACGGGCACTCATGTCCATAGGGTGCATCTGCAGCAAGTACACCACTCTGAATATGGAGACAGATAAACAGTCATTATATTACAGTCAGTTCCAACCTATATAACCCTATATAATTAGTAATAGAGGAGTTGTACATTTACCTCATGAGATCGGGGTCATCAGTAATATCAGTGACTTGGTCCTGATACTGTATGTCCTATAGTGAATTACAGACCTCCGTTACAAAATTAAACAGCATGTGTTGGCCCATCATGAATACGTAATATATGTAATATTAACATAAAAAAAAAAAAAACTTAATTCATCAGAGGTTAAAATGTGTTTCACAATATATTCACCAGCATGTGTTTATGTGACTCACTTTGCCATTTGACTGCTCAGTTTTGCAAAGCCACTTCTCCAAGAGAATATTCCGGATCTTCAGGAGGTCGACGCCATTGATGGTGGCAATCTCTTTAGCCACAGTGTGAATATCTGTCAGAGATAAATTATAAATGAACTACATTCAATGACCTTCATTTAATTAAGCACTTAGGTTACCCATCTCATCCCATTTACATGGTTAAACATCTCAGTGGCTAACCATCTGCACAGCTAAACTTCTGCACACCCAACCATCCGCATTGTTAAACATCTTCATGGACACGAAGTCCATGGTTAAACATCTTTATTGTTAATGTTATTTGTTAATAACAAAGTTTGCTCTCACCAGGGTAGATCTGCCCAGCAGGGCCTTTCATGCGCTCCACCACTGAGCCGTGCTCAAACAGCGCAACAATAAGGCGACCGGGGAGTCCTGTGAGTTTGAGGAGGTCGGGGCAGTCAAGCTGAAACGATATGAGGGCGTTCTCTGTGGCTGAGCGCTGGTACTGCAACTGCAGCTTAGAGGTGAGCATCTCCCCCCTCGTCTGTAACTCCTCCTAATCACAAGCGCAAAAAGAGTAGGATGGGAAAGCAAATGAGTAAGTAAAAGAAGCACTGCAATGTTTTCATCTCATTTGTGCTGTGTTGCATACAACAAACATGAGGACAAATATGAGGTTCTCTTATCACAATGAATGGAGAAGCTAAAGTGGATGGTACTGATTTGGTACAGTCAGTATCAGACTGACTGAGGACACAAATAATGAATCATTCCATCTTCCAAATGCAAGCCGTTTATACTGCTTCTATGCTGCATTTGTTGCATGTGTGTAAAGCTCCGCACTGTTCAATTGTAAAAAAATGCTCTAGTCTTTAAAACATGTGAAGAACTCTGATATGAAGACATTTACCTCTAGAGTATCAGACTTCAACAATTTATGAACAAGCTCCAAGCTGAATTTTAAAAACATGGTTTTCTCTGCACCTGCAGGAAAAGTAGAGTGCATTTTAAACAGAGAGTATAACAAAGCCTTTAAGGTAGTGTATGTTCATAAACATTTACAGTACATAGCATAGAATAAGTACACCCTCTCTGAAACTTAATAAATGTAACAATCCCTCTTTACAAATAAAGCCCTATTCAGACAGGATTTGTTTTACATGGGGAGGTGGTGTAATTTCTCAGTAATTTTAGTCCAGTCGAAATGCGCCATGTCAGTCATTTGTAGACTGTGCTACCGTGTCAAATGAGCCATTGAAAAAAGAAGTAAACTTCCATCTCAGTGATTTATGTTGAGATTTCTTATCCCCTGCAAATCGTTTATACGCTTTGCAGACGTCCTGTAGTAAAATTACATTACTCCACCTCCCAATGTAAAACTAATCCTGTTCGAACAAGATTTATGACATATTTAGAGCTGCTATTTGATGTAATGTTCCAGATATTACAGAATATTTACAGATATTAATGACATATTTCAATGTTAAGTGTATGTTTACTGCATTTTAATTTGACCATTCTTCCACAAATTGTAACTGATCATTTAGAAATAGAAATATATATTTATGTTCAGAGGAGGTGTCCTACATTCTTTTATTCTGACCTGATGGCACATCTTGAGCAATTTTGTGGATGGTTGCTGCAGCCAGTTCCAGGTTCTGAATGCAGAGAGCATGTTTAAATATATTCTGTATCACAGTGTCAGTGTCTCTCTTGGGGCCCTGACCCTGTGTGCGTTTAGTCTGATCCAGCAACAAGGGCATCAGGTCATGCTTGAACACGTGATTCACTGCCAAGACATAAAGCTTATCCAGGCTAACCTGTGTGGGAAAAAAAGGAAAAATATATAATTAGATCAGGGCCATATTAGGGCATATTATTACCACATATCAGTTTTAAGTGAAATGACAGTCAGTTTAGGTTCAGTGTTTGTTAGCAATGTTAGCCTAGCATCTCCTAAAAGAAGTAAACTTCAGATATTATGGGGATTGAGATTAGTCCAGGACCACTTTTTCCTCTAACTGGAGAATCTCTATTCATAATACTGTGTAGTCTAGGACTAGGTTTAATTCCTGTCAGTGAAACCAACCCTACGTTTATCTCAGATAAGTCAGTGTAGAGGAAGTAGTCTACTTGTGTAAGCTCTTCAGGCTCACTGTCCTTTAGTGACACTAGATAATGTAAGACCATGTTGCTCTCACTTCTGTCAGTCTGTCATACATCTGTCTTACCTTCATGAGCTTGGACATGAGAAGCAATGTTGGTAATGTCTCCTCATTGAGCTCTGGAGCTATATATAAAGAACAAAAAAATAATAATCATAAATTTTTTTTAGGAATATAGAACAATTAAGGAATATACTGTCAACATGCTTTCAGCTACATGGTTTAGAAACAGCTTCCTAGCCATAGCTGCCCAGCAAACATTCATAACATCATGGGAAGTTACAAGAAAGTCCACAATCACTGATCAAACTGGTTTACATGGCATGATAGCAAGGCATTTGGCTGCTTCTGGTCCATATTGATGGACCTATCAATTCTGGATTCTATCAGCAAATTCTAAAGGAGAACATCAGGATATCTGTCTCTGAATTGAAGCTCAACTCTCTGTGGGTCATGCAGCAAGACAATGATCCTAGGTACACAAGTCTACAAAGTCCATCAGAAATCCAACATTTGGAAAGGCCAATGCTCAACAGAAATGCTGTGGAAAGGCCTAAAAAGAGCAGTTCCTGCAAGAAAGCCCACTAATGTCATGATTTTTTTTTCTTGAAGTAAACAGGTAACCACTGACCTGCAGCTGAAGAAGTGAAACCAAGACTATTCAACTCCTTCTAACACTAATACTCACAAACGATCTTCCAGAAAAAGTGGTTCGTCTGGAGTAGAAGGTGAAAGGGCAAGCGCATGTTTGCGAGTGGTGTGCTTTCCAGAGAGTTTTCCAAAAGATAGGTGTTCTCCAGCTCGGTGGGAGGAGAAATACGTTTGTGGGACTTCAGGTGCTGAAGTAAACCCAACATCTGCAAAATGAGGAAAAAAGAGGATTCTTTATTTTCACAACATAAGGTTCAGTTGCTAGAGAACAGCTGAAAGTAATAGGAGACTTCCACTCAGGATACACATTAATGCCAGGTTTGAACGTGGTCCGTGATGCATCAGAGCCTCATCTCACAGAAGTGTACACGCCTCGGCCTCTCAATGATTCAACAAGCAAAACCCCTCCCAGGACAATCAAAACACCAGTAATAACTGCTGTGCAATGAGCAAATTTGTAGATTTTAGTTGACTAACCGGAGCATAGGTTACTACAAAGTGTAAATGCATGTGGCTAAAATCTTTTCACAATACAATCCATGTGACCAGGTGTAAGGAGACTATACAACACAAACTTTTAGGGGTCCAACACAAGGCACAAATGACAATGGGCATCATGCAGACTTAAGTATTCCATTAATTATGATATCAAACTCTTGGAAAACCAGTGTGTCAAACAACCCCTGCATCAGTCAACAACCCAGTCCAGTATGTTCATGTCATGGGGCACATCCTTTTACCTTCTAGGTCCAGCCTTGTAGGTAGATCATACAACATACTGGGCTCATGATTTAACAATAAAAATAAATAAATAATAAATTATATATATATAATATATATAAATAAAGGCTTATCATGAATCGGTACATTCCTACTATTATTTATAAAATGATGTAGTTATTTACGAATGGGGATCTTTAACTACAGATGTGGTTCAGTTTTAGGTCCTGGATCATCATCACTGGTAGTTAACTAAAATTCTCACCTGACAGAGAGGTAAAACAGTGGTGCTTTCATCAGCAGTCTGAATTGTTTTCAGCACTCTCTCAATCCTCTCATAGTTGTAGGGATTCAGCTGCAGCCCAGAAATATATACAGAATAATGGATTACAAAAAAAGGCACCAACTCTTGATTAGTTTAGTATATCAATTTCACCAACAGCAAAAATACATAAAAACAAACAAACAAAAAAAAACCTTGGTCAGTGCTGTGTGCAGCCGGATAACCAGGTCACTGGTGGAGCTCAGCTGAGGAACAATCTTTAGGGCACGTTCCAGGATGTCCTCGTGACCCATCGGTGTGTCCTCATCCCCCAGGGTCAATCCAGGGTCACCAGCTCCCAGTGCACCAGGCTTATACTCTCCTTCCTCCTGTAGCAACAGGGTAGTAATGAACAGACTGACCGCAGAGTCACTGTCCAGCCCATATGTGCTACAGAACAAAGAAGAAAGAGTTCACATTAAAGAACATAATAATAATAATAATAATAATAATAAAAATAATAATATAAATTCAACAGTTGACCCTTACATTAAACATGAAAAAATGACAATAAAAAAAACAAACAATAAAAAACCTTGAGAAGTTCAGAAACTAAACCCTTATGGTGGGGCCTGGTGGCATTGTGTCTTTAGTGAATTGAACATAAAAAGTTGGCCCAAAAAAATGAAATATTCTTTCTGTGTGTTAGGTGAAAACAACGCTGACGCTGGCCTACAAAGCCAAGACTGGACCAGCCCCTCCGTACTTGATGGCAATGGTCCAAAGCCGGTCTTGAAGCCCTTCGAGCTTCAAGTATGGCTCGGCTCGACCCGCCATCCCTCAAAATCCATGGAAGACAAGCGTCCAGGCTTTTTTCTGTCCTGGCACCAAAGTGGTGGAATGAGCTTCCCCTGGGTGTCCAAACGGCCGAGTCACTCGCTGTCTTCAAACGCAAACTGAAGACCCACCTCTTCCGAGAGTACTTGGGCGAATAGAGTACTATGGTCGCTATATTGTATTGTGTTTAGCAATGTCTAAGCTTAGAGGTATCTTTGAATTATTAGTCTATTCTAACTAGCTAAGGTTTTTTCTTGGGTAAATAGCAAAGCACTCTGGATAAGAGCGTCTGCTAAATGCCGTAAATGTAAATGTAAATGTGAATAATGTCACGAGCTGCTACTGTGCTGTGTTTGAGGAGATTCTTTGCTCACAGCAAAGACTCCACTTCACAAAATTAATAATTTGCATGCTTGTTACATGAATTGTTTAGAAAATACTTACTTGCAGTACTCCTGTAATATCTCAGCTGTGATTTTCCTGTTCTTCACAAGGACAGGAATCAAATTCCTCTTAGTCTCAGAACACTGTCTGAATACGGACTGAATAGAAACCTGGATAAAAGCAAAACATGGACACTAAGTGGGCTGTTTTTAAATTAATATATAAAAAAATCTAATATTAGGGGGTTTTGGTTGTCGGGCAAAAACCTTGAATGCCAACTTTACAGGAGGGGGTAAAAAACCTTCAATTCATGTAAAAAATATAGAAAAACTAAGAGATGCATCATTATAAGTTTTTGCATCATTATACTTATTGTGCATGATCTCTATTTATTTAAAATCTAATTTTAAACAGTCTTTGTATTATTTTAATACCATTACCATTTATCAAAAACATACACTTGATTATAAAATTAATTCATATTGTGTTAAATAAATATTTGGGGTTTAATTAGAAACCAAATGAAGTATTCCATTTTAATGCAATTCATAATATGACCATTTTATTTTAATTATTTTTACTAACCCCACATTTTCCAAGCTTAATTCCCCATTCTGCATCTGTGATGACTGCCAAGAACTTCTGCTTCTCTTCTTTATTATTATACAGTGAGCAGAAATGGGCACCGACCATGGCAACAGCCTGGAGAAGAGAAAGGCGAAAACTACAGTGTTTAAAATGCCAAGGATAAACAAATAATCACAGGCTTATAAACTAAGACTGTCTTACCATGATCTTGTCATAGTTCTGCCAAGCGCTCGTAATTATTTTCCACAGAATATCAAGCACCTCAGATTTACACAAAATGGTGCAAAGTCCAATGGCCAAGTCACAATCGACTACCCTCCAGTTCAAGACCTAAAACACAGAAAAAGAAGAATTTTGAATATAAAACCTAGATAGATAAACAAATAAACAAACAATGTCTGTTCATAGAATGCTTACCTTATGCAACAAGGAGACCACAACAACTCTAATGGAAGACAGAGCAGTTTTCTCGATTGCGTCAAGTGTCTGTTTGTCTCGGACTAAACGACTGTTAGTGTGAAGCTGAAGTAAAGAGATAACAGATATAAGGTATGAGAGGCTGATTAAACTAGATACAATGATTTCTTTAGTTTTGACCTTTGCCCCACCTTCATGCTCAAAGTAAGGTCCATGTTGTTGGAAACAAAGTGCTGCAAAATGCTGCCATAAGACTCCAGTAGGAGCCTGAGGGCCAGCTCTAGCTGACTGCACTCCTGCAGACTTTGAAGCATAGTGGCCATGGGTCCCAGCAGTGGCCGAACAAAGTCATTGTCTATAATAACAACGCAGAAACATTATAATGCAGGTTAAAAAACAGGCTGATAGTTTTACACATATTAATAGTCAGTTAAAATGTTTTACAAAGCCATATAAAGTAACCGCAAACACAAAATCAGCCGAGGTGTGTTTGCTCGGCTAGCGTTGCGAACAAACACTGGACTTAGACTGTCGCCCATCTCACCTTACATTTACATTTACGGCATTTAGCTGACGCTCTTATCCAGAGCGACTTACAAGGTTACTGGTATTACAGAGGAGGGCCAGTGTAGTGTTAGGAGTCTTGCTCAAGGATTCTTATTGGTGTAGCGCAGCATAGTCACCCAGACCAGGAATCGAACCCTGGTCTCCCACATGGTGTTGTAACTAGCAGGTAGTGATGTTATCTGTTGTGCCACCAACAACCTTGGTCTCAGAGTCACATGTAGTTAAAAAAAAAAAAAGATATGGTTGACTGGCTTCATCACTGGGCAGCTTAACATGCTTGGAGGAGAGCATGGACTGCCAGTTCTGTTACATCAGCAAACAGATACCCCCCATTGTCTAGCATAGCTATGAGTGATTGGGAGAGAGAAGGCCCCCATACCCACCCAGAGAGAGTGCTCAAGTCAAATACTAGCATCTCCTGGTGTAAACTAAACAAGCAAACTTCAGATGCCAAATCTTGGCTAACAGACTGTCTCAAACAAAGCAAAAAGGTTGTAAAACTAAAATGGGTTGTGTATTATAAATACCTTCCTGGAGAGCACAATATGACAAGCAAGAGCAGCCCAGGGAATGGAATGCTGAGTCTAAAGAGCACAGAAAAAACAACTGAATTTCAAGCATTTGTATCATTATATAATATTTAATCTGTATACCTACATCAGAGCTGGCTACTGAATAATTTCTACACAGTTATCTCACAAACAGACAGAGAGGCATTGGACTTTAATACCTGAGAGAGGCAGAAGACTGGTGGTAATCTTATACTGAACTGGAAGAACTGAGACTGGATCCAGCACAATTCCATCCTCATTAAAGACGTCCTGAACGCTGCTCTCAGTATAGGCATCATCTTCACCATTCAGCACAGCATCCTGAATACACAGGGTGTGTCAAACAAAGATATATACTGTACTTTCAAGCCTTATGTTTCCATGTTCAATAATTAAAAAACAAAAAAAACAAACAAACAAAAAAAAACAACAGAATATGTGAGACTAGAATAGTACACTGGGAATTTGCTGGAGCTATTCCGGTGGATTATTTTTGCATTGTGTTATGCTAGCCATTACCTTTTATGCTTACCATGAGCTCTGAGATTAGATCAGAAGTGGTGTAATAATGGACCAGGGGATCAAACCAGTGATCTTACTGTGCCAAGCCCACTAGCCACAAAATATGTTTTCCAAACGTAATTACCAATAAAAATTGGACCAATAGATATAATGTACTGTCATAGCCATTCTCTGTCCCCATGTACTGTTTCTCGTATATATAGTATATAAAAACAGGTGTTTGGTGGGCAAGAAACATACCTTTGCAACAAAGCCATAGTCATCAATCTGACACTGGCGATATACATCAGCAGCCCCACGAGTGCTTTTACACAACTCCACACAGTCCAGCAGCAGATCTGTCACACAGAGACATTTACAGATATATTTACATTATGCAAACAGTCAGCAGTTCACAGATGTAGGCTTAATGGTGCCCTAAAATGAACAACTGGATTTATCTTGTCATAGTTGATTTATCAAGTTAAGTACATGACATACTATAAATCTCAAACACTTGTGGTGGTGCAAGGCTAACAGCTAACTGGCTACGACCTCTTCAGCTTCAGTGTTTTGATACTGTGTTACTATGCTATAATATGTAGCTTGTGTGAGCCAAATAAAGCAGAGCGTATTTGTTTTTTCCCCCTCACAAGCCCTCCATAAGATGAAAATCATAAGGCAAAATAACAGTTGTAAAATGTATTTTCACCCCAGCCAAAGACACATATTTAATATTTTACATCAAAGAACAACTTAAAATACTCAATCACTAGAAAGTTTATAAGATGCTGTAGTAAAGCAGAAGGTACCTGTGTGGCAGATAGTGATGGCCTGACAGGCCAGCTTGTGGATGAGTGCTGGGAGGTTCACTCTCTCAGGCAGCACCATCGGGACATTATCCTCTAGCATCTGGCAGAGGCGCTGAGCCGTGCTGAAGAGAACTCTCCCCGTGCTGGAGTTTGGGTGATGCTGGTACAGCTCACTAAAGAGAAAGAGCGATACCTGTTACTCACTGATGTGCAGGGGTTAACCTACACTGTCCATCAACAGTTTTGGGATACCATGCCTTGATCTGCTTAAAAAGTGGTTTACACAGCTGAAAGGTTTGGGTGCTGATAAGTGTCGACATCACATCAAGGTAGTACTGCTCATTTTTGTATAATTCAAATCATTAAAATGTAAAAAGATGATTTAGGATGAAGAGGATTCTGGAATCAAACGTCTAAAGAGTTCAATGCTTCTAAATCACTAAATCATTTTCTCTTATGAAACTGCCCTCATGCCTTACCTAAGAATTTTAATGGCCTTCTCCACATTACCAGCTTCTAAAGCTCGAACCGCCAGGTCTGCCCACAGCTCCTGCTCAGTCCTCTGGAGGTGTCTGGCCAGGCGGTGCAGCCCAGCCTCAGTGGAGAGGGTTTTAGTTTTACCATCAGGATCATTGGCCACTGCTGCTTTGGCCTTGTTGTCAGCTTTAATGATATTCACTTTGTCAGGGTGTTTCTTCCCAGAGTGTCGCCAAGCTCTCGTGTTCTCGTACGCAGTGATGAGCTGCTGGTTGAACTTCTGTCTCACTGCTGGATCATCATATTCCTCAGGGGTGAGGAAGATGTCAAAGTCCTCCTGAAGAGCATGAGCAATAGAGAGCACCATTGGAACAGTGAAGTAGGGTGGTGGCAGCAAAGTTAATTCTATTTTCTAATTGCACATTAAAATATGCAGATGTGTACTCATTTCCACCAAATCATTTGACCAAACTTGGGTAAGTGTGTAGTGCCATCAGGAAGATACACTACATCTAAAAGTTAAATGTACATTAAAGCGTTCTGTACCTGTAGGTGAGCAATGGCCGTGAACATTTTCAAATTGTTTTCACACCCCATCCTCTTCAAGGCATCATCTGTGATAAAGTCGAACGTTACATTACCATAATTCTTGCTTACATAAACTGGTTTTGAAAATAGAATAGTCACTTTATCCTCTAAACCTTGCGTATTGGGTTTTGAATGTTTATAGCTTACAAAAAAAATCTTATGAGCTTATTATAAAATGTTTTATATTCATATACATAATAAACTATTAAAAACCACATACCCTATGTTCAAAAGGAAAGAAAAAGGAACAGAAACCTTTCATTGTGAAAGTGTTATAGTCAGATATTGAGTTAGATATGACAAACAAAGGTTGAGTTGAGTTGTTTGGCCACAATTACCAAAACTGAAAACTTTGAAAAACAGCCTGAAACACAGTCCTGATCTCAACCTTATCACAATTGTGTGGATTGAGCTTGAAAGGTAGCCAGGAAAGTAAAAAGAAAACAAATGCAATTAACGTCAAATATTGCAGATATATCAGTGAAATATCCAACTGGAATTCTACCAGAAGCTTGCTGTTGGCTACCAATCATCTGGGCAAGATATTACTTCTTAAGAATTTCCATACACTAGGTTCATAAACACAGTTCATAGTAATCCCTGAAAGATCAGTATTGCTATGACATGATTGTCAAGTCAAGTCAAGTCAAGTCAAGTGGGTTTATTGTCATTTCAACTACATACAGAGTACACAGTGAAACGAAACAATGTTCCTCCCGGACCATGGTGCAACATAGACAGTGCATACAAGACACAAGTGCAACACAAACAAACATTGTATAAGTTTGTAAATGTATAATTGTAATGTAAACCATAAAAGTAGACAGAAAATGAAGAACCTCTCCAATGACAAAGTGCCATGACAAAAAGTCACCTTTTTGGATGCTCTGCAGGTACTTCAGCGCCTCTGCCAAAGTCTGGGCAACTTGCATCCGCAGCTTCTTAAGCTGTTGAGCAAACGCAGCCATTGCTGAATTTCTAATACGATTTCAAATAAAGTTACCATTTCATTCTAAAGACGCTCTGAAAGTTTACACAGCACACAAACCTCCTCACAAATATGATCCTTATCTTGCAGCCTGAGTCTTGCCCAACTGGCCAGACGTTCAATTACAAGTTCAGCCTCCGCAGGCGGCAGCCTTTTCAGCTGTGCTATGCACTTCTCCCTCTGCAAAGATCAACAAAACAAAACAAAATCATTTTTTTAACATACAAATTTCAAAATCATCAAACACACACATTAAACCTCAAACAACGCAAATTTAGAAGCCAGTAATGGTGTAACTGTGTGCAGCGGCATTGGTACTAGAAGACATTTTTACATGCAAATTTTTGTGCACACACTAAAATATATTAGTAAGTAAAGTGTTTTTCATACTTATTTGAAAAGTGTCCTGATCAATATACCTCATTACGCTCCAAAAGCTGAATGCAGTGGATGTAGTGGATTTCCGACGAACAGAGCTTATAGGCTTCGGCAAGCTTTAGAGAGTCCTCCAGAGACGAGGGCAGGTCCTGCTTCAGAATGTGCCTCACCAGCATCTGTGCATTGTGAGCATTTACAGAGTTATAAATGACCAAATAATAAAAAAAAGCAAAAGTAGGGCAACTGAACTGTTTTTTTGTTTATAGTTGTAACATAATTAGCCTTTTAACATGTAATGTGTGACATTCACATTTTTGCTCTGTAGCTACATGGCCAATCTAACATGTGTGTGTTAAAATTTGGGTGACAGAGACTTACATTACTTTTTAGCTTCACAAACACTTCTGCGTATCAGAAAAAAACAGCACTTACCATGGTCTCTCTACAGTTAGAGAGTGTCAAGTTACGAATCCCATAACATCGCAGAAGTTTCTTCAGCTCCATCAAACGATAGCTCTCTTTTAAAAGCTCCTGTCTGTAAGAGGAAACGGACACAATACGCTATTCTCCCCATCACTAGTGAGTGAAGTTTAAATAAGAGGACTAGCTATCCAAATGTTAGAACATGAATATTAAATAAATGGTGAGATTTGTTTAGCGTTTTTGCAGTTACTTACTTGGGATGCTCCTTTTCCAGGTGCTGTTGAACTAATTTCTCTATTGTGTCATTCCAGGGGACCACAGCCTTGTACATTATCTCGAGCACGGCATCCATCACAAGCTGAAACACATAAGTGGTACTGTGCTTTTGAGGAAAGGAATCTGGGAGTAAAACTCAGTTTTTCCTTACATATATGGAAAGAAAACATTTAACAGGCTTAAGCAACATTAAGAACTGTAACTACTGGCCGCAAGTTTAAAAGCAATACACCAATCAACTAATTTGACCTGAACTAAAAATTATTTGAATCAATTTTACAGTATGAATACAACCAACAAAAATGGAGAACAAACAAAAACCTCAAAGCTAATAAGTTCGAATTGACAGTGGGCTACAATCTGAGTCACAATTTGATACGACTGATATGAGAAAGCAAGTTGACTTAATCATGATTCTTAAAAATGTTGTAACATCCAGTTTAATACTTTAGAAGTTCAGATTAGCTGTTAAGAGTTTATTAAACATATCCTTTTGTGTTTGTATGTATTGACTGGACGTACATTGGTGTCTGCCATGCAGTGAAGCACAGCTACTGCTTTAGCCTCCCACTCAGTGAACAGAGAGGTGATCTGTGAACTGCAGCAATCCAGCAAATCCTGAGAAGAAACCACAACTCAAATTACTACCAAGATTAACAGCGGCAAAATTAATCTCAACGGCACACACTGTGAAACACATAAATTAAAAGCCTTAACTAGAACATAATTGTGAAAAAACATAAGCTTTCAACATGAGGGAAAGTCTCAACACAAACTAGACACAGGTGATCGTCAGCTAGAGAGGTATAAAGCTACTCAGCACTGGGACGTAAAGCAGTGGAGCTCCCTTTTATGATTCTGGAAGGAGCACTGGATGTCTTAACATTAGTATTTTTAGTGGTGGTACCATAAAAGCCAAATGTGCATAAATGCTTTAAGGGTTTCACTGGTGTTTAGACCAGTTTAGACCAAATAGAGAAAGTTTATTTGACTAGAGGAGGAGGATTAGGCAGGAATTACCTTGATGTAGTCTAACAGGATGTGATCAAGGTCAAGTCTGTGCTCGAGAGCATAGGGTCTGACACTGCTCTCAACCACTCCAGGAATCAACTCTGGAGCAAGCACTTTATCCAGCATCAGAAATGCCATACTCCGTGTACTTCCCTATAAAATAAAGCACACATAAACGCAACTAAACACATGGTTGAATATTTTTTTTATTATAAGACTTATCAAGGATCTGGATTTTATTATAAGACTTATCAAGGATAAGGAATTCCCAGAAACCATTAGTCTTTCCCTAAATACACATAACACAATGCATATCACAATCTTTTGATTGATTGAGGTCTGATCATGAAAACAACATCCAATATCATATCATCATATTAGTCATATCAGTAAGTTGCACACGTACCATCTCGAAGTCAGAGAGGGAGAGCCGGCAGTTGTATTTGGAGTAGAGGTCACACAGTTGCCGTAAGTTGGTCACCAGCGCCTTAAGATGCTCCACTTCCTCTGTTTTATAGTCCTCAGTCTGTGGAAGACAGAATTCCAGAAACAAATGAGAACATACAGTTGAGTTTTACACAACTCCCAAATATGTTCTCAAATAAGCCAAACAAGCTCGAGGTTTAGTTTAACTTCTTTGGTTAAACAACACATCATAAACATGTAGGTTGTCTTATAGCATACATTATGTGGCCCTCTACAATTTCAAAAAGAAGTGGAAAAAAAAGAGAATAACCAAACAGTACCAGATTAGTGGACATCCAAAAGGACGGCAGGCCAAGTTCCGCCAGCATCAGTCCATTTTGAGGCCAGCCATTCTAAACAGGAAATGAAACATGTGTTGCAGAAATTTATGTCTGGAGAGTTTCAAATACAAACGATAGCAAATGTTCATTTTGTATTAATCTTCCCAGCACCTTTTCTGTTAGTTCCAGATCTCTTGCACGCAGTTCCAACCATTTGGCCAGGATTCTCTGTGGACACATTGCATGAAGTGAGTGCAATATTTCACTGCCCTGCATTAATATGATTTTCAACCCTCAATTACATTAACACAGCTAATCAGAATAACAAAAAGTCTATAATTTGTAACTAAACTAAACTGTAAACATTAACTTTTCGCACTGTAAACATTAACTCTTTTTTTTCAATTAGCCATAACCTTATCCATGTCCTTTGTTTATTACCTGTAGCTGTGAACTGTAACCACTAGCATACTGCCTAACCTGCCTACACTATTTTTTTTTCTTCAGAAATTTCCTTTGTTTTCCTTTGTTTAGGTTTACTGGTCGCACATTTAGTCACACTACTTTTATCATTGTGAAAATCAACAGCTTTATTTAACATAACATTAATGGGCATCACATGTAATGTTCATTAATTGTGACAAATAATGCCTTGTGTAGGGATATTTTTTCCCCCAGCTATCATACCTGTCCTTTCGGCAAGACTTTCCACATGAAGGGGACCACCACACCCTTTAACCAGACGCTGAGATCCTGTGATGGTATATCTGATGGGATGGAGTTCAACAGAACGTGCAGAGACCTCTCATCGAACTTACTCACAAACTCACCCTTAAAAATATTTGCATAAATAATTGATAAAAAAATATAAGAAAATTCTGCAAATTCAAACCAGTGCATCTATCAGGGTGACACATTTACACATTTCAGAAGATGCAGTAATATGCCCAAAGTAGAAGATGAGCTGATCTCCAAGACATTATGTTAAAGACTAAACATTCCTTTGAATATTTCAGGCAAGATTATGGTAGTGGTACTGTAGAGTGGATAAAAAAAGAGGAGTACAAAGCACAGGTTTGGGTGCAAAGATATTTAAGCTCTCATTTTTCACCGATATCATGGACCTTAACTAGCTTGTTAGGTCGTGATGCAATACAAACATCATGGTATGCTTAAATGCGTTTACCTCGTGTCGAAGCCACAGGTACTGCGCCCTGCTGAGGTTTCCCTCGCGCAGGAGTCTGAGGATATTTTTTAGGTAATCTGTGCTGTTCAGAAACTCAATCCATGAGACGCCACTAAAATAAATTCAGAGACAGAATTTTACTCACACAGCAATGAAGCACAAGCGTTTTTTAACGGCTGTTTTAAGAGCACTTCATAACACAACACATCATGCAACAACAACTGAAAGTCTGTAATGCAATTAGGATATTATAGTTAAAAAGGAACATTGGAGGTCCAGCTAAGGCCTGCATAACAGAGAAAAGTTTTAGAGAGACCCACTCCTAGGACTGCTAGATAGCCAAATCCAAACCCTTGTCTGATTTCTGGAGTGGTGGTGCACTGTCCGAATGTGCAGCGACTCCTGCACAAATATGACCGCCATGCTAAGAGTCAGGAGAAAATTTTCCTCGCCGCAAAATCTCACATCATTTCTTTTGGTTTCATGACACTGGATAACTGAATTTCATATAACAGTCCCCATTATTATACTTTTATTAAACATGTAGCTTTGTTACATGTTGATGGTATATTATTAAACATATGGTATTCTACAGTATTATTTTTTCACTTCAAAAGGCTAAACTACCAAGCAGGCTACTAGTCATTCACCTACAGTCTGAGGAAGCAATCTTGGCGATAGTTTGCATAAAACCGCTTAATCTACGTACTTGAAGTTGTCTGAACCGTACAGGTTGCAGAAAGTGGCAAGTTTGGCCAAAGCTGACTGGATCTGCGATGACGGGAAGCGGTTTGCAGCGTAGTTCAGCATCTCCTCAGCTGTACTGAGTGTGGGCCAGAAAGCATTGAGGCAATACTGGACCACATACTGCTCATCCTGGAGACACAAGCAGACGTGCACATACAGCTTCATTTTAAGGTTCGGAAATAACTGATCAGCCGCCAGGACGTGCTGATACACATGCAAGCTGTTTTCACCCGAATTTCTAATTACAAAAGCACGATGTCTAAAACACTAAACATTGATCAAGACAGAACAGCATGACTGGTACACCTTTATGTATCTTGGTAGTTAGAAAGTGTGATGATTAGACAATACCATGATCTTCATCAGGTTGGTTTTGGCCTCCTCAACAAGACCAGCCCACACACCCTGGCCTTGTCCATTGACTGCCACTGAAGCAAGCTTTTCCAACACAAAGTCCAACTTGACCTTGTACACCAGCTGAAACCAGAACAAAAATATGCCATGCATCACAGGTCACAATATACATTTTAATATATATACAGTCAGAATATTATGACCACCCTGGTTTGGAATGAACTCAGCCCATTAGATCAGATGTCCCACACAGGAGCACTTTGTAGTTCTAGAAGTCCTGACTATAGTCAATCTGTTTCTCTGAATACTTTGTTAACCTCCTTTCACCCTGTTTTTCAATGGTCAGGACCAACACAGAACAGGTATTATTTGGGAGGTGGGTCATTCTCGGTGACACTGGCGTGAAAAGGGTGCGTTAGTAGTGTGTTGCTTCCTGTGTTGCTGGTATGAGAGAGTGTTTAAAGCTCTCCGTCACTGCCGGACTGAGAATGGTCAACCAACCAAGAAATATCCAGCCAAGAGCGCCCTGTGGGCAGCATGCTGTAAACACTGATTAAGGAATAGAGGGAGGATGACCAACACAAACAGCAACGAATGAGCCTGTCTCTGACTTTCCTGCCTTGTTGGTCCAACTTGTAGACGTAGAGTCTAATAGAGTGGGCAGTGAGTGAACACAGTGTTTAAATACTCCAGCAGCACTGCTGTGTCTGATCCACTCATACCAGCACAACACACACTAACACCACTCCAAACCAGGGGTGGAACATATACAAATATAAATAAATAAATAAATAAAACAAACAAACACTACCTCAACATCAAGCTCAAAAGCTATTGCAAACTTCTCTGCTTCTTCAAACTTGTGTTTGTACAGAAGCCTATTCAGCCTGAGGAATACAGAAATAAAAAAATGGATGTCAACACAGATCAAACTGATTATTGGCATAATACTACTACTACTACTAACTGAAGTCAAAACTGCATCTGATCATACCTGTTCTCTGGCAAAGCTTCTGTGAAGCATCTCAGGACTAAACCAAAGGCTGAGGCCTCAGGACTGCTTTGAAAAGGTAGCATTAGTCAGTTCATAGTTCATAGTTGCTTTGAAAAAACTCTTTTTACAATGAGGTGTGCACTACTATTAAACCATGTTCTTTGGCTTTGTAAGAAAGCTTTGATTTGGTAACCACATAACCGTGCATCATCAATATCAAACTTCATTAATTAAAATACCAAACACATTACAGTGCTAATTATTAGGGCTGCACAACATTGAAGACAAACAAACAAACAAAAACATACATATCACATTGCAATATGCATTTTCTTTCTGCAATACAAAAACGTGTATCCCTCGGAGTATCCGTCTCTACATTACAGGGAAGGCTTTCTACTAGATTTTGGGGCATTGCTGTGAGGATTTGATTGCATTCAATGACAAGAGCGTTAGCAAGGTCATAATGGTGGATAATCACCACCCCACCTCATCCCTAACTTGTCACAGTATTGGATGGAGCACCATCAATCAACTCAGTACCACTGCTCCACAGCTCAATGCTGGAGGTGCTTTATACCCCTCTAGCCCACGCCTGGCATTAGGTGCCATTAGGTTTATATTAATCTGCTCCAGAGTCACCTACTCTTTTGGCAACACTTCACTACAGGGTCTAGACAAGCTGCAAATGTACATTTGCACGTCTTTGTCAGGACAGAGACAAATAGTGTTCAGCTCACCTCTTGGAACTATCAGTAACGCCCTCCAGCAAATAGATGACATCCTAAATGTTTGGAAATACAATGAACAACTTTATTACATTACAATAATCTATTAATAACAAAGGGGGGGGGGGGGGGGAGGTAAACACTTTCAGTGGAAGTATAGTTTGCCTGTAGTGTTGGGCTTACCATGCTAATGGTTTTCTGTACTAATGAGGACACTGCAGACACCTCAAGAGAGTACAGAACATCCATAGTTGGAAGGGACTGAACCAAGAGCTTTCGAAGATGAGACTAAAACAAAAACAAAAAATGTTTATGTGAAAGTATGCATGAATAATTTTATTTTGTAATGTTTATAGTTGTACATATACATTGCAATAAAAATAATTTTATATCATGGGAAAAATCCAAACACAACCGAGTCTCAGTGAGCACACTAAGAAAAGTACACACCTTGCCCTCAACTGCAGTCAAGGTCATGATCTTCATGCTGGTGCCTTCTTGTCTGCAATTTGAAGAGTATAGATTCACAAAACAGCAAGCAAGTCGATAAAAGATCTTAACTACGTCCATACTATTGTTACCTACCAAGATTTACCTGTTTTGCAAGCAATATGTAATGCAGCACCAACTAATTCCACAAAAACAAGGTCTTAATTACAAATTGCTTATTTTTTGATGACGATTTTAAAAGCTAGCTGGATATTCATCATCAGCCCAGGGAATAAAATGGAACTATAAACAGTACTAGACATTTACCAAATGGTAGCCTTTACTTGCCCTGAAATAGTTCCACTGTCACCTACTGCATATTTGACTGTGTAAGGTGGAATTACATTAACACAGTTTAAAAAAAATGGTTAATACTTTAAGGACAACTACAGTAACAGAGTACAATAATAAAGTAATAAATAGACACTTGCGTTCCAATAGATGTCAAATCCCCTTCTGTTATAAGCAGGAAATCAAAGATGTAAAGATCAGGCCAACAGCACAACATGATCAAAGAGCGTACGTCCCATAAACTCAGCATGTTCTAATAAGAAAAAAAGGGGGGGAAAGATGCTTTTGATTAGGACCCTTGTTTGCATTCACAATGGCAAGTCTACGACATGAAACCAAAATACAGGGATTTAGATTTTTTGTTTGTTTTTCCAAGATATATGAAAATTATACATTTTTATAAGTTAATTTATAAATTATTCTTAAATTATAATTATTAAATTATTAATAAAAAAATGATTACATATCCTACATACATGACAAGAAGAAATAAAGAATCATATCAATACTTATCCTTTGACATAGCTAGTACTAGTTTGTGTCTCACCTCTTCATTCAGCATGTACATCAAATTGTCCACCACTTGAATCTTTTTCACACCTGGTATACAAACACAAAATACATTCAATTACTACAGAATGTCTTTAAACATGTGGTCTTGCTGACGTTTACTAGCTAAAGGCTTGTAGCACTTATAATATTGTAATAAGTTCTCAATAATGTAATAAGACATTGTTTTTTTGGGTTTGGTAACAGTTTAACAGTTTAAGTTAAAGTGCAGAACTCTATTGCATTTCTGGTGTTAGATAATTTGATTTTATGTAATTAATCAAGGAATTGTGTTAATACACATACAGATAAAAAGTATACATTTATAACAATTTTACTATCATTCTATTTTGCACTTCGTAATCTATCAAATCAAGAGATACGTTTGTTTTAGATCTAATCATATTATTGTATGTAAAACACCCTGATTAAACATCATGATTAATAACAAAAACATGCAGCATTACCCGGCATTAAAGTTGAGTCCAGAACATCTCCAACGGAAAGCGACCTCTGATCAGACCCCAAGCTCCAATGAGAAATAATATTTTCACCACTGGCCTGTTTATTTAAAAAAATAATAATAATAAAAAAATTTAAAAAAAATAAAAAGAAGTGAAAACTCATTAACCACATTCATAAAACCAAACCGCTGTATCGTGGTCATTTCAATTTGAAAACTAGGAGTGATTCTACCACAATTCTGGTGCACTCAGACTAAAACACAGGCGTAAATGTCATTAGCTTCACTATAGTTAACATCAGTTTTTTTTTTTTACAGCTAATCTAAAAAAACTGCCCATCTTTTCTGCTCTACTGGCTTCATAATGCTGCACAATGTTTGGTTCCCTGAGATTGCAACTTGTTTGAAGTTTAAAGAAGGATGCATAACTCCATTACAACAGGTTACAGACATCAAAATGTTCACCAATTTTAGACCAAAGTCAGATATTGTCTGAACTCTGCTGGAATAACCACCCGACCCCTCAAGATTCTCTGCTAGCAAATTTATATGACTTAGGTCAGGGCTGCTCAATCCTGGTCCTGGAGATTTACCACCCTGAATAGTTCAGATCCAACACAGCTGACTCTAATGTTCAGTTGTTTCTGAAGGCCTTCATTATCTGGATCAGGTGTGTTAGTTTCGGGGTGGAGCTAAACTCTGCAGGGTGATAGATCTCTAGGACCAGCCCTGACTTAGGTGAATGACAGTAAAGGCAGAACAACAACTTTTGCAGAAATGCAATACATTTTTACACATATAAAAAATAAAAAAAAAGAAGAAAAAAAAAGAATCAATTTAAGAATAACATTACTCCGATCATGAGGTGGACTTCACTGCCAAAGCAGGCCAGCGCTGCTGAGATGCAGCCCTCTCTGCAGATTTCTTTAGTGGAGCAGAAGTCAATGTGGATGCGTGATTGGATCTGCAACAAATTTTAAATAATCAGCAAAAAATAAAACTGTCAAATTGTGGAGGATTAAAGACTACCAATTTTTGGACCTACCTCGTTTAAAGCACCTAGGTCCATGCTTTCAATCGCTATTGACACAAAGAGGAGAACAATTAACCACTGCAACAAAACACATGACTTCATTTTAATAATCACTTCTGGTGTAACATGTACATGTTTTGAGGAGTCTATACAAACCTTTCTGGGTCTGCTCCAAAGCAAGATTAGATATATGAAAGAATCCATCACGAACAATGACAAAGAGATGGTACAATCCTAAGAAAAAAAAATAGAGAAGTACAATAGAAGAAAGTCACACAAATCAGAGATGTTTCATACAAGGGTGAGTGTTCAAGTCTTAGGTGTCTGTGATGAAGTAGTATCAAGTCTTTCAGGTGAGTCAGAGTTGACTCTCCAGTCTCTGATTCCAGGTCTGATTGAAGTATCTGGGGTCAGAGTCACTGATCAAGTCTGTTAGGTGCAAGTCTTTGAGCGCAAGTCTGATTTGAATCTCTGGGGTGCGAGTCCCATGCAAGTCTTAAGTCTCAGGAGTGCAAGCAAGGGTCTACTGTCAAGTCTGTTAGATGCGAATCCAAGTCCAGCTTTGAGTCTTCGAGCACAAGGCTGATTCGAGTCCAAGTTGAGTCCAGGTCTCAGGGGTGCGAGCCCACTTTAAGGCTCAAGTTTTTGAACGCGAGTGATTCAAGTGTCTGGGGTGTAGATTAGTCAAGTCCTAAAGCTCTAGAATGCGCATGTGCAAGTCTTGAGTCGCCGGATACGAATGCAAGTCTCTGAGACGTGTATCAGAGTCAGGTCTCTACAGTAACAGTAACAGTTGGAGGTGCATCTCAGGAGTGAGTCCGAGTCAAGTAAAAAGGTAAAAGGTAAAGGTGCACGTATTTGTCACTGTACAGTGTACAGCGAAATGTGTCCTCCGCATTTAACCCATCTGGTAGTGAACACACACTCACACACACACATGTTAGGGGCAGTGAGTACACACACACACACCCAGAGCGGTGGGCAGCCAACTCCAGCACCCGGGGAGCAAAGAGGGTAAAGGGCCTTGCTCAAGGGCCCAACAGTGGCAGCTTGCCGAGCCCGGGAATCGAACCCACAACCCTGTTATCGACAGCCCGGAGCTCTAACCGCTGAGCCACCACTGTCTCGAGTCACTTGGGTGTTTTTAGTAGAGAATTTAAGCTCATTCTCAGAGTTGTTCAGTCAATAATAAGAGACGTGAGGACTCATCTCTGGCTTAAAGATGATTTAAATAGGATTTCTACTTCTAGACTTACCTGGAAACTTTTGTGCTTCATGTAGAATGAGGCTTTGATAGGTTGTCACATGTCCATTTGATGGGGGCTGCTGCAGAGGCTGTCAGGACAACATCAACACAAGCACGTTGTATGATATCAAATAAATTATTTTTTTTTAATTAACAGCTCAGGCACAAGACAGATTAGCAGTCAAACAGGATAGTTCAGGCTTGTACTTCAATAGTTTGATAATATATTTTTTTAATTGTTATATAAACACAAGCATACTTTGGCCAAAATGGTCTTCTTCATGGGCACATATATAATGTGAAGGTTGCCATTCCGCTCTCCAACGAACAAAAAACGTCCCTGAGGGCAAACACTCACAGCATCCACCGGTGTGTCTGTACAGAACACAGGCCATCATTAATAATTTACATTACATGAACAGACAGTTTATCAGACCGAGCTAATAATTATAGATGTAAGTGTCTGTTTACCAAAATAAAGGTGAACGAGAACGGTTTGGAAACTAGGGTCAAAAAGGACCACGGTAGAATCCGCAACAACAAGGCAGCAGTTCAGGTTATTCGAGGCATAGATCCTGGAGTTGGACGGGACCTGCATAAAGAGAGGAAACACCTAAATTAGTTATTCAAGCAGATGGTGACGTTAATAAGTACCAACTTACCAGATATTTTCTGGGAGTAAACAAACGTAGGGAAGTATGTACACAGTATGTGACAAAAACAGCTAAAAAAAAAAAAAAACACATATCGTATATAAGCAGGTAGTTGTTTTAATAATCGTTATTGAATATTGAAGCTATCAGTCTATAAATACTCTGAGGTGAATTTCTGGTGATTAACTTCGCCCCCTTCCATCTTCTCTATTCCACCTTAAATGCTGCAGTGTTTACATTAGGGACGGTACCGGTAACACCGGCGCCTGGAGGTAGCTAACTTCGCACCATTTAAAGTGAAGAAAATACGAATAAGCAAAGCAATTACTTCACCAAGCACCATATAAGTAGCTAACTAATTTATCTGACTGTAATTACAATCGCTATTATTATTGTTGTTGTGTTACAACAATTGACCACAGCACAACATAGAGGCAAAGTTAGCTAGCCAGCGCTACCTTTTCAGAAGGGGAAATTCTCACGAGCGTGTCCACTTGGTACAAGGCGCTGCCGTGCTCCGAGTCGCTGGACAGGCGGACTGTGTTTGTGTCCTCATTTATCAAAAGCTCAACGTTGTTCCACATCGTTTAATACCGCTGAGACAACCGACTTAGCTGGCAAACTTCGTAATATGGGAGAAATGTGTTGCGAGTTTCGGGCGAACTCGGTGATGAGTGACACTCTCTTCCAAACAGACCCCAACGTTGGCTTTATCACAAACAATGAAAACTAAAGTAATCGGCACACGTCAAATCAGAAAACACTTCTGGTTTTAACTGATAAACACGCAATATAAGCGCAAACAATCCCGAACCCTGACAAGTCCATATTCAACTCGCAATTGGCGCCATGTAAACGTCATTCCGGCAGCCCGAAGCTCCGCTTCCGTTGTGTCTCAAATTGCTCCTTACTCCCTAGCTATGTAGTGCACTAAGATGACATATAAATACATAAATATATACAGCGGCGTTTGCATCCAATTAGCACACGAAATGTCTAATACAAGGCCATTCATTTTCAGATATTCAGTCATAGGGGTTGCACGACTCTGTATTTAGCTAACATATTTACATGTATATGGTGTGCTTTTGTGACGTACGTAGTGCACTATATAGGGAGTACGGAGACATTCAAGATTTAACCCGAGTCTCGAATGGCTCCCTATATTGATCCCTCACTACGTAGGTCGTGAAATACCAGCTTCTGCACCCAAATAGTGCACTAGAGGTCTAGAGGAAGGACATTTATAATTAACCATATGTTTACACGACTCTGTAAATGACCATTAACGCACTTTTTAGGTGTTAGTTGCGTAGTTTTCATGACGTACTATATAGAGAGTACCCAGGCACCTCGAACAGCATTTGACCACATGAGGGCCCTCACAGTGCACAACAGCATTCAGCGGACAGCTCATTAATAACTGAGACTTTTCGTAATACAATAAACACTCATATACAACACATATTGGGAACAACTATATAATCATGTGTTGACTTCTGCACAGGCACTAAGAACGATGGCGCTTTTACATTTACATGATTAGCTACATGCTTTTCGTCGATATGTCAAACCTAGCGGCTCTGCGCATGCGCACATGGCCACAATTTGAACGTTTTCATGCGTTATATGTATGAGTACTCTAACACATTTTGTGTCAATCCTGGATTCTTTTAAAACACACATGTGTAATATATCTCCATAATTGGTGTACACAGTTGTGTGTTAACCTTAATTTATAATTATAATTATATTATTATAAATTTAAAAATTATAATTTAAAATAATTTATATTTGAAACAATTGTCGATTAACTGTACTTGAATTTAGGTGTAAAATATAGCTAAGCACCTGTGGATATAGCTATCTAAATATAGCTAGATAATTTCCCATCAACTATCCACGGTTTAAAAAAAATTCAACCGTCTCCTCGTTCTTTTTCGGACGTTGGTGGATAGGAGTAAGCAGGGCTCTGCTTTATCGGTAAGTATTTTAAATTAGATAAACCTTTGGGATAAAAAATATAACCTGGCCAACAAGCCAGTAGATACTAGTAGAAGATACGGTTAAGTACTAGCTACCGTTCAAGCCGAGTAGTTAGCTCTAGTTAGCTATAGCTAGCTTGTTAGCTAGCAGCCAGTGTCCTTAATTAACAGTATAGCTACATTCATTTAACATTAACGAACGCTAGCTAGCTAGGTTATCTGTTAGCTAAGTTAAAAGCTAGCTATATATAGCCACCGGTTTGCTGTGTAAATTGAGTTTACTAGTATTGGCGTTAACTAGCTATAGCTAGCTAAACAAGATAGCTTAGCATAAGTAGCCGCACTGCATAATCCAGTCAAGAAATGGCGGCAAAAGACCGTTGACCGTGGTTGATGGCTCAGCCACGCTTCGCTCTTTTTCGGACGTTGGTGGCCAGGATTAAGCAGAGCCCTGATTCATGGGTAGCTAAGTATTTTCATTTAGATAGCTAAACCTTTTGAATTAAAAACATATAATCCAACAAGCGAGTTAGCTAGCAGCCAAAGTCCTGCGTTAACAGTGCATTAAGTTAGCTAGCTAACATTAGCGAACGCTAGCTAGGTTCAAGCGAGCTAAGTTAGCGCTTGAGTGCTGGGTTCAAGACTATTTTTGCTGTTTAAATTGGGTTTCCTATTATTGTTTTTTATCTCAGCTGGCATTAACTAGCTCGCTAACCTAGGCTCAGCAGCTAAAGAGAGGTGAAATAACACTGTGAACGATTTCCAACTCCCCGCACAGCCATGACAGATAAAATGAGTTAATAAGTGTGCTGTTTAACATATCACTAGCAAACACAGACATTTCATTACCTTGCTCACCTTTATTTAAGTATTTGCTGACCTGCTGTTCCTACTGTAATCAGGGCAGAATGTATTTAAGTTACATAGCTAACATAAGTTAATAAAAAGTATTATAAATAAACGTTTGTGTTAGAAACAGTTATTTGTAGTGTAATCAGACAATCAAAACCATTCTGACAGCTTTGTTGTAAATGTCTACTGAGTGAGTGTGTGTGTGTGTGAGAGAGAGAAAACACACATCACAATATTTTATATTTTTATTATTATATTTTCTCTAACTTTTCTAACATTTTCCATGTTCTTGCCACCCTCTTTAAGGATGATGGAGAATATTCAAAGGAGATATATTATGTTTACGGCACAGAACATGTCATTGGAAAAACCTTTGCAGAGCAACCTAGATATGTTGTAGAACTAATACTGAAATTTAACAGGAATTTTCAGGGTTTTCTTTAACATAAACATCAGTAACTTCGATAGATTCCAGGTGGTTTCATCATGCAAAGAGTCAGCCTCACCTCAGCCTATTGCGGTTGCAGTCTGTCATGCTCAGATACCCATGTTTACATTTTGTGGACCTTTCTTGTTAGGCTGTAGTTTTGAAATTTGCACATAGTCTGACTTTGTGGTGGTTTCCTTATAAATAATGCATTTGTGCCCTTTACCTGTGTGCAGCTTACCCAAGAATCACATGAACTTGAAGAACTGAAGTCTCTCTTGGAAAAGGAAGTGCCAGAGACACTTGATGAAATATCATGCACAAAATGCATTTTGACAAAAAAAAAAAAAAAAAGGCTAAAGCTTGTTTAAGTAGGCATCTCTGACCTAGTGGAGAAGCATGGGTTGTAAGTAAATAAATAAGTTGTAGCTTGATTAATTTTTAATGTTCTATGAAAAATGTGGCTTTATCACAGACGTAATTCTAATTACCTATATTCTAATTGTTTTTTATTCCATGAACTACTGAAAAAGTGTCTCTAGCAAAGAACATCATCCTTCCATCGCTGAGAGTCCAAGTAGATGAAAAAGGGGAAGGATTTGTAAGTTCATGCTTTTGTTCTTAGTTGTAAGCTGTGCAGAGTTGACTTTCATATTTTTAAATATAAGGTTACGCAAAGGATCAAATCAGTTTTTTTTTAATAAATACTTGCCAAACCTACCCTTGCTTAAATTTGCATTTTTGCCTTTATCTGGAACATACTCTTGCACATGTAACTTGTTTTCTTTATGTGATTGTCTTATGTAATTACATATTTCTTCTTGAAATGAATTACTTTTAAAGACTCTTCAAGTTTCAGTTTCTTAAGTTGCACTAAAGCATATTTGCTTAATTGAACTACTATGTTTTTTAAATGCCTAAAGAAGAAATTAGGCTTTAATACTATTTAGTAGTAATGCTAGTAGCAGCAGCAGCTGTTGTTGAGTCAATGCTTTCAATATAAAAATGGATATAAAGGGATGATGCCAAACTGAATTTATTTCTTTAACTTTGAGCTGCATTAATCTAAAAAATCTAATGGAAATCTAATTTGTTAGCTGTATTAATCTTTGTAGCTTCAGTGAAAAAAAGGAACATTGGTTTTACCAATAACATTTATATAATATATATTTGTATAAATATTTATTCCATTGTTCCTTTTTTTTTATATGTATCTCTAACATCTGTGTCTTAACAATAGCTGCTGCCACTGACAGTTTTTTATCATTTAAAATATCTTAATTAATATCCTTATGTGTTTATTAGTTAATATCTTTATGTATCTTTAGGAGCATCTCTTTCTGGGTTTTTGGAAATGATACTGCGCAATTTCTGCTGAAAGCTAGAGGACTGTCAGTGACGTTATAAAGCACACAAGCAACACAGTGAAGACGGGTCAAAATTAGACCAGGATGAGGACGATGGTAGTGGGACAACTGAGTGGATTAACCTGATGAAAAGATTTAGGCCATCTACAGACAACATTTCATCAATCAAAGCAGCAATGCAGAAAACATTCACCTGGCGCAGATCGTGGGTAGCCAAACTTTCCCCCACCCTGTCTGAACTGTTCCAGGATATGCCCAATCTGGTAGGTAACATTTTGTACCATAAAGCATTGTCATGTTTGTCCCCTCCTTGCTTTTAAATGCTCATTACGTGTTTATGGCTGAATGTAATGTGACGAACAAGGCTATCATTGAAATATGAATAGCATTCTTAAATTGAGAACATTAAACTGAAACATGAAACTGTACCTAACCCCCCTAACGTGGACAGAAGAGAAAAATTGCTGAAAGGTTGCAACGCAGGATAGCCCGGCCAGTGGATAAGCAACCCCAGTCATAGGCCAGTAGCATTTCCTGCAGGCTCAGGGTGCATTAGGGTCAGCGCAAACTATCATTTGAATGAAATCAGAGAGGCCCACAAAGAAAAGAACACAGTACCTATGGTCAAATATGGTGGAGGTTGAAAGATGTTTTGGGGTGTTTTGCTGACATTACGAAGGCATCATAAAATCTGTAGGGCCCAGTGTCAGAAAGCTGGGTTTGCGTCTACCAGCAGGACAGTGGCCACAAACATGTTTCAAAAAAGCACCCAGAAATGGATGGAAACAAAGTGCTGGAAAGTTCTGAAGGAGAAGGCTCCCTTCAAATATGAGAGACCTGGAGCAGTTTGCAAAAGAAGAGTGGTCCAGAATTCCTGTTGAGAGGTGTAAGAAGCTTGTTAATAGGAAGCAATTGATTTAAGTTGAGGGTGCCAATAATTTCTGAGTTTTGTGTGAAATTTACATCAATTTTGTGTATAAGGAAACATGTAAGTGCCATAATTGTCCTGGGAGAATGACTTTATTTTCTGGAAAAAATTCAGGGGTCCCAATACTTTTGGCCATGACTGTAAAACCTTTGCATTTGCTAAGGAAGACCTACAGACCGTGTGGTGTCTTCCACCAAACGTAATTCTGTACACACGCTCATGGCAGATCTGTGTTTAAATGATGGAGCTGGTGAGCATGTAAATCACAACAGTGTGTTTTTGGCATGACCACTGATTTGCCTTTGTTAAGTCTTGTGTTTACTAGGCAAAACTATGTTAATTCTTTTTGTGGGAGTAGCATTTCATGCTTACTAGGAATGAGCTGGTTTATTTAAAAAAAAAAAGAAAAAACTGATTGGCCCTTTCTGGTCATGATCTGTGGGCAACATTTACAAGTTGAGCAGGGGGAGGGCAGCAAAGTGCTTACTTGTGTACTCGTGGAGGCTGTCACATGCAAAGGGTGGACCATCACTCTGTTTCCTGCTGTAGACTCTGTTCAGCGAACATCCACTTCTGAAACTTATATTAATGATTCAAGGTAAGTTTCCCTTAAAGATTTTCTGACTTGTGTGCAAAACTGTGTTTAATTAAACCTTAGATTTGAATCATTTAAGAAAGCTATGACGTGCAGTGGCATGGCATGTGGACGCTTTCTGTTTCACTCAACAAGACAGTTAAGGGGGGTTGCGTACATGAAGGAAGCCAGGCCAGAAAGAATGATAACCTACAACCTAAAAGAATATGTTAGTAGATGGTCCCAGAGGCCAATGGGAAAGAAATAAGCGTAGGCCGACAAGGTAGTATTGTCCAAACAAACACATTAAGCAAAGTTGAGTATAACTGTGACTATAATCTCTATATAAGTCGCTGTAAAATAATAACTGAGATGACACCGCTGACGTGCTCTATCTAAAGGCAACAGCGCCATTTTGTTGTTTTAAGAGTAGCCAAATGAAATGTCTACACTGTAAAAACCCTGTAAACTTAAACTTAAGTTAACAGCTAATTATTGTACCTTTACAGAAACGGTATTGTAATTCCAATGTACAAAATAACACTGTGCTTTTTTTGTTACAATAGGTACTGTATTTCTCCCTGAATTACAGTAAAATACAGGCCGTAGAGGTGCCAGCCATATACTGTGCATACTGTACACCAAATGTGTTGAGTACTGTGAGCAAAAGCTACAGAAAAATACTACACCGAAAATAGGTAAAAATAGTACACACCGAAGAACGTTAGCTCTGCTTCTCCTTAAGACCTTACAGCTAACCGCTCCATGCTTCTATGCTAATCTTTAATACCGTAAATCTGACAGTATTCTAAGGCATGAAGAAAACCACTCATGTCTGAATGTTCAAAGTTCAGTGTTCTAGCCTTCCTAAAATGGATTTCATTGGGTGTAAAAAAAAAAACAACTAATGGATAATGCTAACACATCAAAGTCATTTTTTTCACATCCTGTTTTATGCTGACCAGTGTTTTTTGATGCCAAAAACTAGAAAACCTGACTCACATGTTCTTGAAAACAAGATATATGACAAGTTACCTCACAAGAGTCTCCAGAATAGAAATACTGAACACTTGATGAAGCTTTCTACAGTCTGTAGGGCAGTGGTGACTGAGTGGTTAGAGCACTAGACAATTGATGACAGGGTCAGGTGTTTTATACCCACATTTATTAAGCTGTCACTGTTTCTGTGTGTGTGTGTGTGTGTGTGTGTGTGTGTGTGTTATATACATTTTATTAATTTATTTTTTTTATTAAAGGAAGCATCAATGTCCACTTCGATATCGAGAAGTCAGCAATTTTGCCTGTTGGGCACTGGTTGGATAACAGGATTCTGCATGTGTTTTCTATACATCCGCCACACCACAAAAGACTGCCCACCTCAGATTGTTCATCCTTGTTCTGTTCCCGCCAAACCCCTCAGTGTTTCCAATGACACTCTTCCAGATAAGCCCATCATGCTGGTGTGGGTCTGGCCTGAGACTGACGACTACAAGTTTGACCCCGTAAAGTGCAAGGAAAGATACAACATCGACGGTTGCCATCTGACAGATAACAGAGACCTGTACAGCCAGGCGGATGCAGTGCTCTTCTACCACAAAGGCATTAAAAAGGATCTGTCCAACCTTCCGCAGACTCCTCGTCCGCCCTTCCAAAAGTGGATCTGGTTCAATCTGGAATCACCAACCAACACTCGGCCAAAGTCGGGTTTAGAAAACCTCTTCAACCTCACTCTTACGTACAGGCGGGACTCTGACATCTCTGTGCGGTATTATTTGAATGTCAGCAAGATCCCAAAGGAGTTTGAGATTCCTGAGAAAGACAAGCTTGTGTGCTGGTTTGTGTCCAACACTAACCCTGGTACTGGAACAGGGACCAGGATGAAATTCTACGAAGAGTTACGCACGTATGTCAACGTGAACGTGTTTGGAAAAATGGCTGGAAAACGGCTGACGGATGAGGAGTACTATCCCACAATGGCCAGCTGTAAGTTCTACCTGTCATTTGAAAACTCCATCCATAGGGACTACATGACTGAGAAGTTCAACGGCCCGCTTTCAATAGGGACCGTCCCCATTGTGTTGGGACCCCCGAGAGATAACTATGAACAATTTGCTCCGCATAATTCATTCATTCATGTGGCTGACTTCCCTAGTGCATCAGCGCTGGCCCAACATCTACTTGTGCTGGACAAGGACGACGCAGCCTACCGTAGGTATTTTGAATGGAGAAAATATGTGACCGCAACGCCTCATTATGCTGTTTGGAATGAAGAGTTCATCTTGCCTATTTGTCGAGCATGCGATTATGTTTCAAGACACAATGAATATAAAGAAACACATGATCTCTTCAAATGGTATTCTTCATAACAATAAAAAAAGTTCAACCATTAAAAGTGTAACTTAGTGTCTCTTATGATCTTTGATTTACACGAATCAAGCGCCATGGTTCCAAAACCAACCACTGTTGTGAAGAACTATTAAGTTTAAAGATCCATCATTCTGAAATGTAAAGGCTCTGTGATGACTGAAACACTTTCATACTAGCCTCTGAAGGTGGAATTTAAAATCCCTTTAAATGGACGTTCCTATAGAGAACAATTTATGTACAGTACCTATAAACAGTTTCCACATTTATTGCTGTTACTAATGAAATCATGCTCAATATAATAACTCTTTAAACAATAAATTTGCTATGTCCAGGCAGTTGGAGATCACTACTGGTCAAAGCCTCCACCTAAGTGCAGTAAATGTCTCAAGTGACCAAAATGGAGCTTTTTGGGCCAGCAGACTAGATGCTATTTTTGACAGAAACCAAACACTGCATGTCGCCACAAATGCACCATTGCCTACCGTGAAGCATGGTGGTGACAGCATTGATTTAACAACCTTCAGAGTAGCCATAGCTGTCTCCTGCACTAGTCTCCTTCTTGCAGTCAGATTTACATATGGGTCATAATCCTTCCATTTTTAATGATGGATTTAACTGAAGTCCAGGGAATGTTCAGTGACTTGTAATGATTTTTTTTTTTTAATCCACCCCCAGATTATACTCTTCAATAACTGCAGTCAGGTGATCTCCATTTCAATAATTGTGAGACTACTAGCACTAGCTGCCTGGACCTCTATTGAATTAGGTTAGTTACTTTAAAGAGGGTGAATTTTATGCAGTTATTAAAAATACCATGATTTTATTTCTAAAAGCAATTAAAAGGGGAAAACCATTTGAATACTTTTTATAGGCACTGTATGTCAGGTTCATTAAAAGTCACACTCTTAACTTTTTAGCAAAACTTCAAAAGAGAACCAAAAGTGGTTGTTCTGTGGCCTTGCACAAAGAACCATTTGTGACACATTTACATTTAAAGAGCACATTCTTGAAGGTGCCAAAGATGGTTCTTTGCATGATGCCAAACAAAAAAAATGCGTTTGCTATGCCAAAACATTCTATATATATTATATAAATATTTAGCTGAATGAAAGGATGTATCTTCCAATTACACAAGTGTTGCATGGAATTCCACAAGGCTCTATTTTAGGACCACAATTATTTGCATTATGTATGTTGCCACTGGGCATGGTTATATGCTAACTATGTCCGTTGTTTTGCAGATGATGCACAATGCTGGATGTTCCTTCTTCTAAACAGTGACAAAACCGAGGTTCTCTGCTTGAGTTCAAAAGCTGCAAGAAATAAACAGTCTCACAAAAAAACTGACTTAATGTTAAACTTGCTGATTTTTCTGTTATTCTTGTTATTTAGCAGCTAAAAATCTTGACATCATATTTGATTGAGATCTATCATTTGACCAACATATAGCTACTATTACTAGGACAGGTTTTTTACATCTTCAGAACATTGCAGAGTCTAAGAAATTCCTTATCTCTGCAGAAAAACTAATACATGCGCTTTTATTACCTCAAGGCTAGATTACTGCAATGTGCTATTGTCAGGTTGTTCCAGCAGGACCCTTTGTAAACGTCAACTAGTTTAAAATGCTGTAGCCAGGGTCCTTACTAAAACTAGAAAATTTGACCATATCAGTTAAGTTCTACCAGCACTGCATTAGCTTCCAGTTAAGCTTCTATTAGTTCCAAGTCCATATTGACTATAAAATTCTTCTATTGACATACAGAGCCTTACACAAACTATCTACCTCTATATAAACTATAAACCACCATTATTATTACCACCATAAACCATCATTACTCTTGCTAAAAATATACATAAAGTACAAACAGTATGAACGAAAATGGTAGATCAGATCTGTGTGTATAAAGAAACTCTTAAAAGTTTGTTTAAAACAGACTGAGATTTGTCTAAGTATATTGTAAATATGCTAGCAAATGTATGTATTTACTTAAAATATGATAGAAATACCTATTAATTGCTTTCATCAAACTTTGATAACACTTAAAATCAATATTTATTTTTATATTTTAATAAATATTTTTAAAATATATAAAATAGTATATTTATTTAAATACATTTATGAAGTATACTTTAAGTATTCATGCTAATATAATTCCATATACTTATTTAATACTTGAAATAGACTTTTGTACATTTTTGTAAAGTTTTTTTTTTTTTTTTTTTTTTTAAACAACCTCTACAGTAATTCACTTAACGCTCACTTGAAATGTCACAAAATTATGAACATATACTATAATCCCAAATAAAGTCTGTCTGAATATATCCCACATATTACTCACTGTTTTGAGTTAGGTGAACATTTATGGTCATTTTACAAGCCTTTGAATTGAATCAACTTATAATAATTGAGTTTGTTCGGTTGCCATTGGCAAATGGACAGTGATTGGCCCATGCAAGGTTAAAATTAGCAAAAACAAAATCACTGGAAATTGTTTTTTTTTTACGGTTCCCAAAACATTTGTCCTCAGTAACTAAAAACAGCAACTTAAAACAGTGTTTTGTGTCTTCTCAAATCTTTCCTGTCTTATATTCCATGTTGTGTGAGGATCTAAAACCATTTAGGGCAAAAGCTACAGAAGGCTTTATTTTATACTGGTTCTTGTGGCTCTTACTTCCTCTGTTTCTCCCGTTGGAGGCGGTTATTTTTTTTTTTTCAGTGTCAGAAAGAAATAGGAGGCAAAAGCCAGTGGTTTCTTGTGGCCGAAGACTAAATTTAGTAGGACATGAAAGCGTACCAAAGAAATTTTAAACTAATAGAGCAAAGGTAGACGTGTGTGTGCCACACACACAGCCCTCTGGCGCTTGTGGAGGAATATCTACAGTTGTTGCTGCGTTGCGTAGTCAAAAGCAGACCGTAAATGTTGACTGGTTACTGACGAGAAGCTGTGAGGCAATTTCCTCACACACTACTGAGCTCTGACATGGCTTCAGGAAGCCTGTTTGTAATCACAGGCAGGCAGACTTCCTGAGTACAAAATGGTCTGTATCTGTGAATCTCACACTAGGCCTCAGGGATCCCCAGGTCGGTGGAGATTTTTGCTCCAACCCAATACGCACAACGGAAACCGTCTGGAAACCACTGGTATATACTGGTACTATGTGGTATACAGTATACACTATAAGGTATATGTGCTATATAACATATGCTAGAGTATACCTTTTAATTATGTAGTGTTAATGTGCTACTAAGGGTTGTGTACACACTGCAGCTTTGTGCAGACAGTCAATGGCACAGAGCTATTAGTGAATCTTAAAGGCTGCAACACCCCCTGGTGGTCATTTATTATTCGCCATTTTCACTTTTTTGTTAAAATAAGGAAAAAACATATATGTAAAACATATATATATATATATATATATATATATATATATATATAAAATAAAAAAGTATATAAATGGTTAAGTTCTGCGATAATTATTTAAAAATATGTCAATTATATACATTAGTTTACTATTTCAAAAACACAAGCTACTATTATGGTAAATACATCATAATCATAAACTCACCTGAATTACTTTAATGAATGGAGGGAAGTAGGTGGAGCTGGGAGGTAGACAGAAGGAGGTAAAGCTGGAGGGTGGAGAGAAGGAGGTGGAGCTGGGAGGCAGCTCGAATCATCGCGCCACAGCGACATCCTGTGGCCAATCAGTGGTGAAAAGAAAACCCGCTGTCTTACACGCCTCGTATACTTTTTTAGGTTAACAAATATAGTCACGGAAAACAGACAGATAATTGTGCAAAGAACAGCATGCTTTATTTAATACACAATTATTGTATGCCATTATTTTGTGTTTATGATTTTGTGTTGCAAAACAATGAGAAAATAACAGTTAAGAAAAGGTGTGATTTATTGTCCATAGTAAATATTAGTAAGCGTTTTTCGTGAGGGCGTGGCAATGTTGCTACGTGCCGTGTTGATGGTCACAGTTCTGGGGTCGGAGACAAGGTTTTCCAGCTCTCATTAGAAGCATTTTGGGTCATGATGGACTCAGTTCAGGGGCTTGCATCGAAACGCGGGAAAAAGCTTCCCGGCGTTTCAAAACAGCGTGACGTAAGGGCAACATTTTTAATAAGGAACGTCACGTGACGTTTTTCGTCTTCGTACGAATTATTTAGTACAATTTTTAAAATGTAAAAAATATCTATATTAATTTTCACGGAATACACGCAGCCTATAGATCATGCAGACATGGCAGCAAGGAAGTCTCTAATATATACTCTTATTACCATTGTTAACAAATGACTTGAAGGTGACCTGTTATATTGGCACAGATGTTGCGCTCTGCCCATTTCAAGTTTTCACTGAGTAAAACACAAGAGGTACTCGTGCAATCGTAACCATGACCAAGAGCTTTCAAGGTCTGCAGTAAATTGGAAAGGGCCGGGTCCCTAGCTTGGGCCGGTCAACATCGCTTAAGAGTCGTGCTCCCTCTGACTCCGGCTGCTGATGGCAAAGCGGGTCTTTCCTTTTCTCACAAGGCTGAAGTTGGCTTTGTCTTTTGTCAGTCTCTTTGCATCTGTAGATGGATACACAACATTTCTCCAAGAGAGATGGCAGCTCAGAAGACTGGCCTTCGAGTACCTGGTTAACAGGTATTCATCCTAATGGAACCACGCTTCAGTCCCATGAAGACCTTGCCTCACATCCAACAAATCCCTAGTGACGTCCCTGTCGGACGTTTCACTATGTGACCGTCTGACGGATGAGTTTTGGCGGATGCCAGGAAAATGCTACCTATGGGACTGTATAGTACCAACCTCAAAGTTGGGTGGAGGTGGGATGATGGTCTGGGGATGTGTTTCTCAGAGCTTGGGCTTGGCCTGTATTAAATATTAAAGCCTAATTAAACCTACATACATGCATGTGTGAGTGTATATGGGCTAAATTATAATTAAATGTCTGTTCTGAATGTATGTATGAGTTTGTTTTCGCAGACAAGCAATATTTCATATGTCATGACTGCATGGTGTGAGTAAAGGCAGAGTCAGCCCTGTCCTGGCTGGCGACGTTTGGCACCTCTCTCTCTCACTCTCAGCCTCTCCACATACCAGCAGCGTTAACTCTCCATGGAATTCAGATTTCACCGCTTAGCGGTCTGTGTGCTCCGAGCATCTCTCTCAGCGCCGAGCCGCACACAGCTGAACCCAGCGGCCGTCCCTCATTCCGGAGCAGCCCGCTGACCTTACAGAAACCGTGTACTTAGCCTACATGTACCGAAAAGGGCTCAGGCTCCCACAGAACGGCTTCGCCATCTCCATCGACGGGCGCTGGAAACGCTAGCCGCTTCAGCAGGAGCATGGATTCTTAACGGCGGTGGAGTCGGTTACTTGATCCTGGGACTGCGGGATTTGGGGCAAGGAGCGACTTTGTGAGCAAAAACAGACGAGCCTAGCCGGGCAGCGGCAAGGGGGCATCTCCTCAGCAATGGCTCTGGTAACGCTGCAGCGGTCTCCCACCCCCAGCGCTGCCTCCACCGCCAGCACCAGCACCACCAACGCGGGGGACGCCACGGTAACCTTTATGGCCAGAGAGAGCCTCTTTGTAACGGCAGGCGTTTTTCACGACACGCCGGGGAGGGCGTGAGGAGGGGGGGCAGGCCGGAGGTGCTAGCTAACGTAGCTCGTCCTTTATTACACCCGCGGATATACTGACAACGATTAGGTGACAATAATGTAAAAGCAAGCTAGCATGGCCGCCGGTTTATCATCATCATCATCATCATCATCATCATTAGCTAGATAGCTTACCCAGCTAACGCCTGCTGCTAATGTTGTCAAAGGCTTGATGCTGTGCCAAGAGGAGCAGTGTTTATAGCGGTTAGCGCTAGCTGGAACCCCACGTTTTAGACACTGTTCGGATTTACTTCATTGATTTTCTCCTCGTTTTTATCATTTCCGGTCTTCAAAACATAAGCACAGCTTCGGTGCTTTGCATTTAAAGCTCTTAAACTGCTCGTGTGAATGAGCTAGCCGATAAGCTAAGATAAGCTAGCTACCTGTCAGTGCCCCTCAGAATGCAGTGTAGAAATGGAGGCAGCTAGCTAGCTAGTTTGTTTGTTTGTTTGGCGTGCAGTCGAGCAGTGATTTCGGTGACATTAGGCATTTCATGGGCTTGTTTAACTATCCAGCAAACCACTTAGCAATAGCTAGCTAGCTATCATTTTGTGTGGAATGGCAGGAGAAGGAGGGGGTGCTGTAGTAGTGGACAGTCCTCCATCTGTAATCTCACGTTTCTGTCCACCACATTTTGGTCAACATGCACCATATTCTTTTCAGAGTCTCTTTTTTTTTTGGCCTCCTTGCAATATAAAGGTGTTCATTTCTCTTGGATGCCCTCCACAAGGTAGCAAACCCGAGGGTCTGCTGGGGTGTCATGTATACATGTGGTCTTCTCCTCTGCACACCTCTAAAAGTCCTGTGTTTTTAGCCGTGACTGGGACCTTCTGAAAAGGGGGGGGGGTTTAAATCAGGGAGCAGTCAGGGTCTGGTCGTGTGGCTTCAGTCTGAATGCAGACAGGACGGAGGGAGGCAGTACAAACACATACACACACAGGCATACACACCTGTCATTTGCCTACACGACGAACCATTGACTTTGCATGTGCACGCACACCCGGCATTTGCCTGTTCCATGACAAACACTATTAAAATACACCACTGCAGGTTCCCTGTTTGGTTTGTGACCTATTGCCATGCCCTTTAATGACACCCATATCGTCCATTGGCGCTCATCCGGCTGTGGACGCAGTGGCCGTTGAGGCAGAGACGGAGGCTCCACTTAGGCTGGCTCTGTTTGCTCCAGGGTGCTGTGTTGTTCCAGAAGAAACCCCCCTGAGGACCTCTGCTGGGGCTCTTGCCTGGACACAGGAGTGCTCAGGTTACCTCATCGTAGCACCACTGCAGCCCCATTTGAGCAGTTTTAGGGCTGCGTATCGGCGGCAGCTCCCTGCCACTGAAGGGAAATTTGATAGTCTCAATCAGACTGCTATTATAATGACTTCGTACAAGCATATTGTCCCTTCAGCTGCATGGTTTAAGAGCTACGTCTTCTTCTTGTCAGTCATCTGTCCACGCTGGATCATCAATTCAATTTGCTAACACTGACATCATCTTATTCTGTTTGTGAGGTGTGTTTTTTGCTGCACCCTGCAGCCTCAGCCAGCAGAGGACGCCAACTCCACACACTTCAAAGCCCCACCGATGGTAAACAAAGCGGATTAGGTCCAATGGGCGCAATTCTATTACATCAACCCCTGCAGTATAGTCAGTCGGAGGACCTTCGGGTATTGTGTGGCCTCCAGTTATTACATAACGTGTTGCACGTATGAGTGTGTCCATGCTTACGTCATATGCTGCCCCTTTCCATTAATGTTGGCGTGTAACAGGTAGCAAGCACCTGATTTGTAATTGGGAGCTATAGGGAATCGCTGTGAGGTCCTTGCTGAGGTGACAGCGCTCCCATCTTGGTGGAAATAAACGTTTGATTTGGGCTTAATGGAAGATTCTGCTGCCCTCCTTATGACATCATTGGTGCTGGTTCCCAAAAGGGGCCGGTGTATCTTTCCGTCCCCTTCCTTGTGCGCTATGGGATGGTAATAGTTTTGGGGAGGGGTTGGAAATCCTCCCCCACATAAGTGTACAAAATGGACTGTCCCTAGTGAGGGTGGGGCTGCTCCAGCGCCTTACGGCTCCATACACACACACACACACACACACACACACACACACACACACACACACAACATTTAAATTCACAGCACAATCTCGCCAGTCCAGCCGAGGAACACACAGCTGCAATGATGTCACCTCCTTGCCCAAGGAGAGAGAGAGAGAGAGGGATAGACGAGGGAGTGATAGGGAGAGGTAATAGGGGAATGGATAAAAGGAAACCAAAGCCAATCAAACGAAGCCCATCGTGGAGGATGCTTTTTTTGTGTGTGCAGACGTACATAACAAGCAATGGACGCTTTACGCCCACCAGTTAGCATCATATGCAAAATACCCAAATCATCACACACATGCATTAAACGGCATCAAGTTGGTCAATGTTGGAGGATTTGCTTAATTATTCAGTTGGTAAGATGTAAACAATCTCGCTCAGAGTAGCTTTGGAGTGAAATGATCCCTTGTAGAAAAGTGATGGTGAATGTAAGCAGGGGTCACCATGTCTACCATACAAACACAGGCGTTTTATTCCCCGTCCCAAATCACCAGTGAATCCACACTGGTCTTGTGGGATTCTATGTGATATTGCACATAGAATACGTGCTAGTGGAAGTTTTCTTTGGGTATTGCTTTACCACACAGCGTCATACATGTTACTCCTTACGTAAACCATCGGCTCTGGGGATCGACGTAATGAGAGATGCATGTGCTAATCACTTATTTTGGCCGAAAATTGGTCGATTTGTTTTCTGTCATCGCAATTCCAGCTAATAGTTGTAGTAAGTTGTTTCTAAATCAAAAGGATTCCAAACAACACCATGCATGAGGGGGGAAAGGGGTATTGTATGATTCAGGCATGGCCTACAGCTTTTATTTTTATACCTCGACACTTCCAACCAACAGCAGCACTGGATGTCTGTCCATCATTGCACTCAGATCATTAATTAAACGTGTCCGCTTGTATAGCTGACCAATGTTTAACACCTCAAACTGATACATTTCTAAACTATAGGCTGACAAGATATGCTTTAGGTCCCCACACTTAAGACAAGGCAGACATTACGAGACCGTAAACAGCACTGTGAGTATTGTTTGGCACTGTGTTATGATCATCAGGCCGCTCAGACACAGCCCTTTTTTTTAAGGTCAAATGAACAGAAGTAGAATTTCTGCACGTAGCGAGAAAGAGGCAGGGCACTGCGTTGTGGAATAGTGTTTCCCATGGGCAGTTTCGGTTTAAGCTGAGTAGCTTCCCTTTAGGTGTGGAACGACGTTGCCCTTAGTTGGCTCACCTGCCTTTCCTATTGTTCCTTGCTGCTGGCAGTAACCTAATCACCGGTGTTCTGCCTTTCTGCACACAATGAGAAGCTATTTTTAAGAGGTTATTGTCGTGATGAAGCCGCATTTGCTCAGCAAAAGCCATATTCCTTAGCTTTCTCTGCCCTCGGAAAGTTAAGATAAATACAGACTTTAAGTCACGTGACATCAACCATGTATGTGTGGTAAGTTAGCTAGGGTGCAAAGGTCTCCAAGTGGTGGTAGTCGAGTCCGAGTCGAGGCCAGTTTTTAGTTCAGTCGTCTTTAATACCCAGTTGCTGGATAGGATGCCTCCCTGCCACCAGTGCTGGGAGGATGAAGGCACATACTTCGCCTGCAGCTCTCAGAAATCTTTTAAGACGTTCATTTAGTATTTAAACTTCGGTTGGGGCTATTGTTTTTAAAGACAGTTTACAACCCTAGGGGGCAGTGGTGGCTCAGTGGTTAGAGCACTAAGTTATCGATGACCGTGTGGTATGGCTAAGAGCAAGGCCTTTGACCAAAAGGTCCTTAACCCTCTGTGCTCCCCAAGCACCGAAGCGAAGGCTGCCCACTGCTCTGGACACATGTGCTCACTGTATGTGTTTGTGTGTGTGTTCAAATGGTGATTGCCCCTGTCTTTGTCCATTATTTAACCCTAAGAATGAAACGTGCTGTATTTTCTTTTGTGCTTTGCTTTTATTGGCTGGTGTAGGTCTATGACTAGCATAGTAATGCACTGTGATTATTCCCGAGTACATTGTGGCTGTCCTCTCATTGTGTCCTCTCAGTGCAATGTGCTGTTAGCACAAGTTGAAGGTGTTGTAGCCGGGTTAGCTTTAACAGAATCGTGCTAGTAAAGAATAGGACAGTGTTTTTCCTTGTGTAAATGGCTTCAGCTGAGGTAGTCCAAAATGGTAAAAGCTATGGTAGGCTAGTGTTAGTTTTTTGCATAGCGTGGATCTCTGTTTGCTCCCCCAGCTTTTGCTTTGTTGTGTGATTGAAACAGGAAAAGCCACGGTCTGGTGCTGTTGTGCTGCTCTCCAGTTTCAACAATACCATATTTTCCTGAAGCATTGTGTTTTACCACTTTGCCAGCTTTAACAAGCAAACTTTAGCAAGCAAAAATTAACAAGCTAAAGTCAGGACTTCCAAAACTGTCTTATAGTTTTGGAATTGGCCAGTTTTCTGGTTTTGCGGTTCTTGTATGCCAGTTCTGTTCACTAAACTCGTATTTATTTAACTATGCCAAGGAAAAAACAGATGATTTCAAGAACCAAATGATTTCATGTCGTTTCATACACGTTAGCTCGGTTACGGCTTTGCTCTGCTGCTAAATCAAGACCAGGAAGTGTATGGCGTCTTGTAATAATTATGCGACCAGTGTTGGGCGAGCTTGGCATGTGGGCCATGCTAATGTGGCGGGGCCTGGCGGGAGACCATGTAACACTGCGGTAGCAATGTTTGATGAGCCCATCATCTGGGCCAAGCTAACAATACAGAAGTAGATTCAGCTGGGCCTTGTTAACACCGCAGTAGCGATGTTGGACTAGCTGACAGCGGGGCCATGCTACAGTGGCAAGAAAAAGAATGTGAACCCTTTGGAATTGTACAGTTTTCTGCATTAATTTGTCAATAAATGTGATCTGATCCTCACCCAAGTCTACCCAAGAGTATTGATAAATATAATGTGCCTAAAATAATAACACAAATTCTGATTATTCATTGAGAACAGCCATAAAACCCTCATAGTTCTAGTGAATAAAGTATTTGAACCCTTTAGTAAATGATCTAAAAAAAGCGAACTGGAGTCTTCTTAAGAAAATGAGTTTGGAGGTCTTGACTAGAGCTACTTTGACTAAAAAGAGCTTTCAGAGGATCTACAAACAGGGTGTCTATGGGAGGACACCATGAAGGAAGCCGCTGCTTACTAAAAAGAGAATTGCTGCATGCCTAAAGTTTGCGAAAGAGCACACTGACACTCCACGATGGTACTGGCAAAATTCTTTGTGGAAAGATAAAACTAAGATTGAACTATTTGGAAATACACACAGCGCTGCATAAAAAAGGCACTGCACATTATCATGAAAATATCATTCTAACTGTCAATTATGGTGAAGGGAATATTATGATTTGGGTCTGCTTTGCTGCATCAGGGCCTGGCCAGCTTACAATCATTGAGGGGAAGATGTAGAAGTTGGGTGATGCAACAGGACAATGACCCAAAACACCGGAGCAAGTCCACAGCAAAATCCGCCTTTTGGAGTGGCCAAGTCAGAGCCCAGATCTTAACCCTATAGAAATGCTATGGATTGCTCCGTACACATGAGGCGTCCACAGAACGTGACGGAGCTAGAGCAGCTCTGCCAGGAGGAATGGGCTAAAATTTCTTCTGAACGATGTGCAGGTCTGATCCACAGCTACAGAAGTGCGTGGTTGAGGTTATTGCTGTCAAGTCAGGGGGCAAACTGGCTGTTAATTCCAAGTTCCAATTAGTTTCCTTTCTTTTTCCACTACCGCATTGAATGTTGAGTGTGTTCAGTAAAGAGCTGCAAGATCATATGTATTTCTTTGTGTTAATTGACTTGGATGAGGATCCGATCACATTTTATAACAAATTAATGCAGACAACCATAACTTTTGCAAAGGGTTCACATACTTTCACTATCAGCTGTAGCCGACTGAAGTATGCTAAACTTTATTATGCACAGTACACTGAAGTTTACTTTCTGAGACACTAATGATTAACACACTTGAGGAGTGCTAATATTGAATATTCTTGTACTATAGAGACTGTACTGGAAATATAAAGACTCAGGATCATATTGCACAAATATGGAGCCAATCTGCAGATCTCTACGCCATTAAGCCCAACACAGTGTGTCAACACCGTATGGAGGCCGACACAAGTCTGAGTATATTTTGAAGTGCAGAAATGTAACTGCAGCACTACAGTAGGCTACTATTTTAGGGTTTTTGTCTGTGTTTTATAATGTATGAGCTGTCAGATCTTTACCCTCTCTTTCTCTTCCTTTTTTCAGGACTTTGGCAGTGATGATGAAAGACGGCTAAATCAAAGGTAAGAAATAGTGCTGCTTGTGTGTGTGTGTGTGTGTGTGTACGTGTGGAAAGAGAGAGCCTGTGTCCCTTCATGAGTACGCACCAAGCCTCAGTAACAGATGATTAAGAAACCCATCTGCATCGTGTTTGGCGGAGCCTTCACCTCAACCTGCACTTAAGAGGCTGTTGTCTGCATTGCCGCTGTATTGTAAGGGATAATCAAGGGGACTTTGTCTCAAATGGCTTGATCGCTACCCTTGCTGCGCACTATCGCGCCAGGCCGTTATTTTCAGATGCGCTCGGCCTTCTAATGTGGTCACGTCTCCAAGGTCGCACGGGTTCAGCGTCGCCTTTTTCCGCTCGCTTCTTTTTCGCTCATAAATGTCATGCTGGGTGACTCAGCGTTTTAGAACAGCACAAGTAGACGGTTATATGAAATATTAAACTACCGGCGATGTGAGGACGCCAGAACAAAAATGACGAGGCGTGTTTTGGAGGTGATTGTGTCTCCGAAACACTCAAACTAGGTCCTGCGTCCTCTGGGAGCGCAGCAGTCAGCAGCCCAAAAAGTCCTTTCGGATTCTGAATGTGGGTCAGCGGCAGCGCGGCGGGCAAATGCTTAAGTGAAAAGTTTTCCACAGATTTGCTGATGCAGTTTTGAAAGTACAGCTCAGTCAGGGACTGTGCTTCGTATTGATCCCTGAGACGTTCCCTTCACTCTGTTGGCTGCTAACAGGCTAGACCATGAGGGAATGACACTGGTCACGAGTCAGATGTCTGAGACGTTGTAAAAGTAGGTCCGAAGGCAGGTTGTGTAGATCCCATTTACATTTCAGATCAAGTAATCTGATCACAAGTGGACAGCGGTAAGTATAAGTCTAAACACTGTTATGTAAGGCTTGGGGAAGCATTGCGATGTGATCACTCAAACCAGTTTTGAGGGTGGCTTGCGTGAACGTTTTGTGTTATGATGAATTTGTGGCTGCAGCATCTACTGCTGAAGATGCCTTTTCTTCTTCTACTCTTCCTCTCTCTCTCTCTCTCTCTCTCTCTCTCCTTTTGCCTGCTCAATCTAAACATGTCAGGCTGTTGAGGGACATTTACCCTTGGCCTGAGAACTGTTTCTCCTGAACTGAGGAATCATGTGTGTGTGTGTGTGTGTGTGTATGTTGTCTGCTGTTAATTGCTGAGTCTAGTGTATCAAATGATATGTTAAAGCAACCTGGAGTTTGAGGCATTTGGCATGAAAACTAACAAAATATTAATAAAATTGTGCACTCTGCCCTTTGAGATGCATGAAAAAGTCAGGTATAAATGAGAGCACTTTCTTGCTGGCTAAAAAAAGTAATAATCAGCATAGCAGTTTTACAGTGGTTATTGATGACCAAATCTTCGATCCAATAATATTGTTGTAAGTACAATCCTCTTATTATAGGCCAGAACTTTAAAGTGATATTACACTTGAGGAACCCAATGATCTGAAACTGATGAAATTGAGCCCTAGTATCAGAATCCTTAGTATAAGAATATTTAGCTTTAATGCAAACTACTACTTTTTTGGCACCAATTATTTGACATGAATTGGTGCTCGGTAGTACCTACGTAATTAAGTCTGTACCCTTAAAAGTACAGACTGCGGTATTCAACCCTAATTACAACTATTGCAGTATAGCATTTAAATCTGAGAGGTATAAAATGATTAGTCATGCGAAATGTGTATTGGAATCTGCCAGAAATGACAAAACCAGAGATTTATTTATATCTCAAATTCTAGCACACATTATTTATATCGTTTGTCTCTTTTGTGACTATGCGATGGCTTTACAGACCATAGCACCGCCAAAGTCAAGTATAGTTCAGCCAGGCTACTCAATGATTTATACCGCCTAGTAAAGTTCAGGCTTCTGATTATCTAGCAGTAGTAGCATGAACGTAGCATGCAGTGTTGTCTCTTTTGTTAAAGCCGTCATACTGTTGGCTTACGGACGGCAGTGTAGGACTAAGGGTCAGAGGAAGCGGAAGGCTGTAGCGGATTCAACAGGTCAGTTGTTGCAGCTGTAGAGGTCATGTTGCTCAGGAAGTTTGCATGCAGTGTAAGGGACTATGAGAAAGCACTCCATGACACAAGGAATATTGCTTCATATGGTGAATATCCCAAAAAATATTAGAATAGGAAGTTGCCTATTCTATGTTTTCAAACATATTTGGCCACACAACTGCCACTGATGCAGCATCACTGTGCTGACCAAAAATCACTCTAGGGGTGATGTGGGGAGGAAGTGCCATCAGCTCACCCCTGAGAGAGCAAGGCCAATTGTGCTCACTCCGACTCCGGCTGCTGATGGCAGGCAGCCACTCGGGATTTGAACCAGTGGTAGCAATGGATTGTAGTGGTAGCGCCTTAGTCCACTTGACCACTCCACCACGGCTATGATTATGAAATCTACGGTACTTAAACAGGGTAATATTATGTTATGAGTTCTTTAACATGTCTGGACAGGACTTAATTTGGACTGTCTCTAGTCTAACATGCCAGATCCTTGCAAGGTCTTCAGAGCCTAAAGTAGGAGAAAACAGTTCAGCTCAGCTCCTATTAGTCATAGTACGGGATGCTATGAAATCGCTCTGTCCTCAATCTGGACTGTTAGAAGACATTGATTACACACACCAATCACACTCGCTAAACTTGGTAATCGGGTGTGTTTGAGCATGGAAGTCAACAAACTGTGCCTGCCCTTGTCCACCTTTAGTTCCTCTGTAGTGTCTTGTTCAGCATTCAAGGTGTTTTTATCCTAAGTAAGGTCACATGGAAAGCAAAGGGGCGATTGTTCTCTCGGAACATTACACACCCTCTTTCTCTCGGCCTCTCTCTTTTTCGCTTTTCTCAAAAACAGGATGTGGGGGAAAAATGGGTCAGAGATTTTTGAAAAAGACTAAGCCTAAAGACAACAGTGTCTGGCTCTAACGTGTCCTCTGTAGCACTAATACAACATCTATTCAGCTAACTCAGTTAGCTTCATTAGCTTAATTGACTCAGGCACTTGTCAAAGCTAGTTTCAGTCGTCTATTGTAATGTCTCTTTTAATATCTGTATTTGCTGGTTGCTACATGCTACTAAAACTCTAACATATGGATGGAATGAAAGTAATGCATAATAAATAAATCATAAATTGATAATAGAAATCTTAAATTAAGTTCTGTTCAATGGAAAATGCATATGTTGATATTAGTCATCTGGGCGCTTTCATTTTTCATTCCTGAAAGCTGGAAAACGGAAAAAACATAAACCTTATTCAATATGCAGCTCTACAGTCCCAAACATGGCAAGCTTGTACTACTTATTACAGCTCATTGTACTCCTTGGATAGGTCCTATCTGTACCCCTAGTAACATTCCAATAAAATAAGCTGCTTAATTGCTGACATAGTGCTAATTATCCAGCGGAAACGTACCACAACCTTGTATGTTCACAAGCCTTCTGATTTATACGAATGAATTTATGCAAATGAGCAGCAATGTCGGACGGCAGCCAGTCAGGTTGTTGAATGTGTTGTAATTTGTCCACTGTGTCTTGCCCGTAATGGGACACTTGGCGTACAGTGCTTCTCTTCTCGTTTGCATACATTCGCTTATAATTCTAAAGCTGTATTGCCATTGCTTGTGGCTGAGGGGCCCCCCTAAGCACATATCCAGTAGGCCAGGTTGGCAATCGATAGAAATAGAACTTAATAGAAGTTCCATGTTTACTCTGTAAAGCTGTAAGGTGGATCTGCTGTAGCACTCGCTGTCTACTGCCCTTTATAGCTGCTGGGTCTTGTTAATAAATGGTGCTACAGGCGAATTCTCCTCATTTGATGTTATTTGCTTATGCACGTGTTCAGAATGAGGTAGATGGCCACAACAGGTTCGGACCTGTTGTCTGTTGATCTCATCGATCCCTGAAGGCACAACCCTGAGTTATGCAATGAGAGGGAAAAAAAAATAGCTAGTAAAGAAAAAAAAAAAAGAGAGGCTTGAACCCTCACGAATTCCATGGCGCTTACATAACGTTGACCTGTTTGATATGCTCCTGAAATAAGAAGTGGAAAAATGAGATTATTGCAGCAGATGGTGCAGATTATGCCATGGTTGCTTAATGGGTGCATATACTTTGAAAGGGGCCCAAGGATGGTAAATGATGAAGCATCTCAGAGAATTCACCTGTAGAAATGTTGTTATAAATGTAGGTTTATGGCAGTTATCATGATCCATAAACCTATCGCCCCAATGAAAAATAATTACCCCATCAGCTACTAAATCAGTTAACCCCTTAGGAGCTAACTACAAACTACAGATTTCCACAATGCAGAAACACATGCAAGTGGGAAAGCATAATCTTGCTAAGCATGACCCAGGCATGATTACTGCCAGACCTGCTAACTCTAACCAGTTTGCATCCCTAAACTGACACGCATGGCCAAAAGAGCAATGCTTCCTCTAAAAGCTTGGTTAAATCTTCGCTAGCATCGCAGGAGCATTCAAGGAGTTCCAGTGGTCGAGCACTCTTGTGTTCGGCTATTTTTTGATGATGTTTTTTTTGTTTTTTTTTAGTAATGTCTTGATATACGGAGAGGTTGAGACATGTGCTTTCTAATTTAGTATGAGGTCCGCTACCTCACTGTCCCACCACTGAACACCTCCCCCTACTGCTGTCGTCCATCTTTCTTTCTTTTTCCTCAGCGAATGTCGAATTGGATTGGCGTAAAAGTCGCATGAATTCCGAAATCTGGCTGTTCAGACTGAGTTGCTATTGGATATGTATCGGATTTTAATACCACACAGGAAAGTGTCCCAAATTGGAACTGAATGTGCCACTCAACTTGTGTCACAGGAAAAGATCTGATTTAATGAAATTGACCAGTCTGGAAAGAGTTACGGAGCCATTGCTGAGGCTGAGGCTGGGACTCCAGTGAACCACATTGAGAGCCATTGTCCACAAATTGGGAAAGTTCAAGTCCACCACTGAATGTCTCAAAAGAAGCAAAATTAAGGTTTTTGCCAAAGTGGTCAACTCAGAGTCCTGACTTGAATCTTATTAAGTTGCTGTGGCAATGGGTAGTTGTTACTGCCAAGGGTAGCACTACCAGTTATCAGGTTTAGGGGGGGGGCATTACTGTTTCACTTGAGTGATATCGCAGCATTAGCATGTAGTACTAGTGACTAACTCTTGTGGGGTCCCATGTCGCTTTGCAGGCCATTGACATCTATAGATCTCCCATAGCGGCACGGCTACGTTCCTGCTCCTCAGGCGTTACTGCCCGAACGTAACTGTTCTGAATCGCTGGGCTCCGGTTTCGCTGCGCTCAACACAGTCGGCCTTTCAAATGGAACAATGCGATTGTTATTGTGTGCCGCTCGGCCCTCTGTTGCTTTTGTTTCGAGAGAATGCTTCGGCCTCCCACTCCGTTCCGTGTTGCTCAAGGACCAGCATTGCCCCTACCAAAAAAAAAAAAAAAAGCTGAAGAACTGATCCTAGATCAGCCTAAGCGAGAGAAATTTGCCTCCTACAGCTGTGCTCTCTCACTTGCTCTGCATTCCTGTGCAGTAAGAGTTATCAGGCCGCCGGAGAGAGAGGGAGCGAGGAACCGGCAGGGTTAGATAAGGATGAGGAGAGCGAGCATGGCCAACATAAACAGTAATATATGGGAGGTGAAATGAAGTCAACACATTGCTTCATGTAGTCCTGCTAATGCTTGGGCTAAAATGTTGTGTATTAAACTTTAATAAAGGATCTAGTATCTTTCAATAATGGCACTCCAACCGAATCTCTGTAATTATCAGTCCACCATATCCGCCCATAACCTAGCAATGGACATAAGCTTTAAAAAAGTTACAGCCTGGTCATGCACTCTCTGTACTGATAGCTGTTGCTGTTTGTCAACTGCTGATGATGTGAAATAGTTGGTTTATAGTGAGTGAATGTGCTGTGATTTGGGCGTCTGTAGTATGTATGTGTGTATTAGCATTAACATCTTCCGATAGCATCCTTACTGCTGCCAGCTGGGCTATACTTTTCTGTTAATGGGGCCTCCAGGACACCAGATGGTGCTCGGTGCTCTGAACACCGTCTCGGAACTGGATTGAGAGTAAAATAGCCGATACCCGACCCATTCAAATACGCCTGGATCGGCCAGTGGATCAGGATTGGGACATCCCTACTTGTTGCTGAATGCAATCAAACCTTTGCAGCAAGGCTTCAAAACAGTTCTGAATCGTTAAGAATTTCGTTGCCTAGAATAAGGCTCCATATAGTGGTCTAGATTTGGTTTTGGTTGGACCAGGTGGAGTGGGTTAGGGTTGGATCCCAAGACTCTGAGAAGATAGCTCTTCAAAGAGTGTCTGTGGTCCAAAAGCCTACAGAACTAACAAAAGTAGATGATTAAAATAGAAGAAAGATGCAGGGTATTGCAAAAACTGAACAACCTGTTAGCCTCGTCCAAACATGTTCAGTAGTCTTTCTAACTATACCCACCCGCTACCCATCCCTTGTTCACCATGCTAAGTCTTTCGGCTGGACAGTTGCTCTTAGCTCAGATAGTCGTACGTCAAAATATCGACTTCTTCGTTTGGCACGTTTAGGGTTTTCTGCAATGACCTCGGATATATGGCTACATTTTCGAGCGAGCCAGGTGTTCTCACCACGCAGGAGCAGCGGCAGGAGCAGCCAAGCACGGCTATCTGTGTTTTTGTTTGGGTTTGCGCTCATATCGGAGAACACACGCGAGGCCTTTCGGCGTTCCGCTGGAGTGCATTAAGTGCAACTGTTGCATAATTACTGAAAAAAAAGGGAATCGAGTTACAGAGGGCCTCGTGATCCTGCGCGGTACTCGGGATATAATTTGTTTAGGCCTGTTTTAATGTGATAAGTCTTCTGTTTCTTAGCGTCCTGAATAGCCTTTGCAAAATGTGACGTTTGAGGTCGTGTGGTCAGCTGCTGTGATGGTTAAAATAATAAGCAGCCAGTGTTCTGGTCAGGGAATCCTTTTTGCCAATTGAATAAAGCAAGCAAGGCTTTTCTTCCTATTAACGGAGTCTGCCCTGCGGACAATATGGAATAAGCGTTGTTATGAGCGTGACTCAGCTCTTTCCAGTCTGTTAAACAGAAAGCTCTCGTAATTGAACATGTTAATTAGGTTAGGTGGGTGTAAGGCTGTTTCTGCATGAGTTAAAGGAAATAGTCCAGGACTCAAAATGCTGCATCTGTGTTACACTGTTCGTTACATGCTTTTACCCACGGTTATAGAAGCAAGTCTGCTTAACAACTTGTGAAGGGCTTAAGCGGACACTTTGCATGATGCTAATTGGTGTACATTAGCTTGAGATAATTATGAGCTACATTAGCTTCTTGTAGCTCCAGTGCTAAACTAAAGAAGCCGACTTTAGGCATCATGTCTTGGATGGTCAACTACATTCGTAAGGAAAACGGTAAGGGTAGTGGGTGTAAATTGTGTGTGTGTGTTTTGTTGTTTTTTGTGTGTAACTGTGTCGTTAAATTTGATTGGACGGCAGGGCACAATGTAACTTTGGGGTGCTAAGAATGGGGAACATGCCGATGTTGCTTGTTGTCGTGGCCACCTGTCGATCCATCACTTTCACCAGCGCTTGGGATTGGACAGAGCGGGTACGGCTTTGGTGTTCTGTTCTTCCATGTTTCGCTCCTCCAGTCCTCCATCAGTGCGAGGCGGTGACGGAATGAAAACATTACATAACACTCCCGTGGGGGGTGAAGAGACTTTCTTTGTTGCCGCTGTGTACGTGTGTATGTGTGTGTGTGTATGTATGCATGCGTGTGTGCTGCCCAGGAATAAAGCTCCTTTTTTCTGTGTTCATGCACTACCTCGGTGTGTGTGTGTGTGTGTGTGTGTGTGTGTGTGTGTGTGTGTGTTTTTGTACATTTTCAGGACACAAATGTGATAACGAGCAGAGGTAGTTTGCAGTGTGGAGACTTGCCCAATGCCCAGTGCACTTTACATAAAACCCATGATGTTTTATTATTATTATTATTATTATTATTATATATTTACTTGGATGTTACTTATATATATATATGTAGATAATTACACAACCCATGGTGCATAGTATTATTGCATATGTGTACTTTATATGTTGTTATTATTAACTATAGCTACTTACATATACACACTATGTCCAAATAGTTGTCCCAAAACAAATTCACTCAGCTACTTTTAAGGGGCATCCATTGCTGACTCTCTGGAGCAGATAAACGTTTGCACCTATTGGCATCTTACCAAATGTCAGACGTGGGCTAGAGGGGTGTAAAGCCTCCACAGCTTTGAGCTGTGAAGCAGTGTAACTGTGTTCTCTGGAATGATGGTGCTCCTTCCAGTATTTTTGAGATGAAGTGGGGTGGCGATCATCCAGCATCCTGATATAACTGAATGCAACCAAATCTTCACAGCAAAGCTCCGAAATCTAGTATAAAGCCTTCCTTGGACCGGACAGACAGGATACATATTTTTCCAATACCCTTGATTTTGGAGGAAAACATAAATGAGCAGAGGTCCCAATACTTTTGTTCATATAGTGTATATATGAGGTACATATGAGGGCAGAGGTGGCACAGCGATTAGAGCTCAGGGGTTGCGGGTTTGCGGGTTCGACGGGGTTGCATGTTCGATACCCGGACTCTGCAAGCTGCCACTGTTGGGCCCTTGAACAAGGCCCTTTACCCTCTCTGCTCACCGGGCGCTGGACTTGGCTGCCCACCGCTCTGGGTGTGTGTGCTCACTGCCAATAGTTTGTGTGTGTGTGTGTGTCTGTGTCTGTATCTCACTCCAAGTTCTGACATTTGTATTAAAACAAGCCTGTGTGTTGTGCCGTCTGGATTAGGAACGCCGCACACACCTGGGTGTACAGCTCAGCCAGTGTGCAGGTGGCATCTTGGCTCGGACACCTGTCAGCTTGTCCTGCGGTCTGCTCCGAGTGTCATCATTGGATACGGTTGCCCCGGTAATGCTGAGTCACATGGCCAATGCTGGAAGGCATTTCGTGTGTTCTGTGAATCAGCGTTCCAGCAGTAGAGCTGCCCTGGGCTAATCTGAACGCACAACAACCTTTATTTATACCTGAGTGTGTGTGCACAGACAGACACACACACACATACATGCATGCGCTACTCACTCCTACCTCCTCTACCATATGGCCAAAGCAAATTAGCTTCTGTTGCTTGACACCAGCTCCAGTCAACGTAAAGCAGTCTTGGCATTTCTGAATCACAGAGGTTTTATGGTTTGACGCAGTCTCTGTGTAAAGACCTTCTCCAACAAATATCATGCTACCACGATATTAAAAATAATTGAAAAAGACAAAAATCTATTATGAAACCAGAACACCGCCAATCAGACTGGCATGTAAAATACTGCGTTGTCGTTATTGTAGAAGTATTGTTATATAACAGCTCTAGCTGGACAGAGCAGATGAGCTATCAGAGCTTGTCAATACATCGGATGATGATGATGATGATATCTCCAGTGTGTTTGCCAGAGAAACGTGTTTACTGTTTCTGAATGTATCTAATATCTAGCTAACATCAGCTAGTGCAGTTAATATCTAGCAAACAATGGCTAGAGTAGTTCACAGCTAGCTAATATCAACTAGAGTGGTCAACATCTAGCTAACTTCAGCTAGAATAGTTCATATCTAGCAAACATCACCTAGAGTATTCAACATCTAGCTAACATCAGCTAGAAGAGTCAGCATCTAGTCAACATCTAGCTAACTTCAGCTAGAGTAGTTATTATCTAGAGCAGTTGTCATCTAGCTAACATCAGCTAGAAGATTCAACATCTAGTCAACATCTAGCTAACTTCAGCTAGAGTAGTTAACATCATCTTGCGCAGTTGTTATCTAGCCAACATCAACTAGAGTAGTCAACATCTAGCTAACTTCAGCTAGAGTAGTCAACATCTAGCTAACATCAGCTAGAATAGTTAATATCTAGCTAACATCAGCTAGAATAGTTAATATCTAGCTAACATCAACTAGAGTAGTCAAAATCTAACATCAGCTGTAGTAGTTATCATCTAGAGCAGTTGTTATATAGCTAACTTCAGCTAGAGTAGTCAACATCTAGCTAACTTCAGCTAGAGTAGTCAACATCTAGCTAACTTCAGCTAGAGTAGTTAACATAATCTAGAGCAGTTGTCCTCTAGCTAACATCAGCTAGAATAGTTGCCACCAGAGCTGTGTCGATGGTGGATGAAGGGCAGTGTCTGAAGCTAGATCAGCTGGCACCGAATGTTGCTGAATCAGCTGTAGTAGTCATCATCTTGAGCAGTTGTTATCTAGCTAACATCAGCTAGAATATGTAATATCTAGCTAACATCAACTAGAATAGTCAACATCTAGCTATCTTCAGCTAGAGTAGCCAACATCTAGCCAACATCTAGCCAACATAATCTAGAGCAGTTGTCCTCTAGCTAACATCAGCTAGAATAGTTGCCACCAGAGCTGTGTCGATGGTGGATGAAGGGCAGTGTCTGAAGCTAGATCAGCTGGCACCGAATGTTGCTGAATCAGCTGTAGTAGTCATCATCTTGAGCAGTTGTTATCTAGCTAACATCAGCTAGAATATGTAATATCTAGCTAACATCAACTAGAATAGTCAACATCTAGCTATCTTCAGCTAGAGTAGCCAACATCTAGCCAACATCTAGCCAACTAACCAAGCTAGATCAGCTGGCACTGAATGTTTACCATTTCCAGCATCTGGTTTTAGAGCTGCTGCTCCATTTGTTATGACTCACTGTGTCTTTAAAGTTTAGCAACACTGGCTACTTATTAATTTACGAGTTAGCAGGAGCATCAGTGAGCGAAAGAAAGGTGCTGTAGGAACAGCAGGATGCACTCAAATCAGGCTTCTGACCTTACAGGAGGCACATTATAAAAAGCTCACATATTCAGTGATTCATACATTAGGTTATGTGGACTGCCAAACAACCCACAAACTGGTCTGAAAACATGGGATTCGACAAGACTTTTTGACCTTCATCAAGAGCAGACTCTTCCTTCATGAAGAATCACTCGTTAGCGTTTTATCCCAATTTGCATAGAGGATAAAGAGGGTAAAGTTTATATTTTGTCGCTGTCCAATAAAAAAAAACATGTATCTCCAAAGTTTTGCTTTACAGAAGAGGGCAAAAATGGTCTTCGCTTCGAATAGGCATGGACACCGTCAGACTGATTTTCTAACCAACTAAGGAATGTCAACAGTCAGTGGTAAAAATGAGGCTAGCGCGTAGTTTCTTTAGCTATTTAGCTCTAGCTTATGCTAACAGAAGCAATAAATGCAATGTAAAGTTCTAAAAAGTCATTACATTACTTGTTGCAGAATGATAGTCGTTTTCATCTTCTGGTTTGTTAGTTAAACGTCTTTGAGGTGAACTTTATAGAAAGGCATTTATCGGGATTAGCGGCACGTTAGCGTGTTGCATGTTGCTTCATCTCCATTGACTTGGGTGAGTGGGGTGAACAGTGGCTCGTTATCATGTCAAGCAACGGGGCTGTTTTAGACAAGGTAGGAATGGTGCTATGATGCCGGATCTATGCCGAAGTATTTGGACCGAAGCATTTGACAGACATTTCGTACGAGTAAATATGTCCGATTCACTAAAGCAGTGTGTGAAGCAGTTGAAAGACTTCCATTTCTTGTTAGCTTCTTCAGCTTTGTAGTTTCACTTAAAGCTGAAGAAGCTAACCTGACATGTCTTAGCTCATGGACCTGGATTGGGTTACAGCTTCAGCTTCACTGTTCTTCTGTCCGCTTCTATCTGGCACTCTCTTCCACGATTGCAGCATTTCTTTCCCACTCAGTATAGTCTTATCAGCTTTAAGATAGACCGCCCAGCCCCCCTCCTCGCCTCCCCCCAGTTAGCCTCCTTAATCTGTGTTTGTGTGTGCATGCGAGTGACAGAGAACGAGAGAGAGATGTAGATAGTGAGGGGGTGAGTGCTGGGTTCTGTCCTCTCCACAGCTGGCCCCTCGTGCCCATGGTGAGATGGTGAACCAGAGATGACCGTGCTGGGCCGGGCCTTTCCTCTTCAGTCTCGCTGGAGCGTCCCGGGACTGCCATGGTTGTTCCGAGCAGGCTAGAGGAAGCCCTGTCTTTACTTTAGGCCCTAATGAGATTTAGCAGGGGCTGTGCCAGGCTCCAGGCTCCAACCAATAGAGAACAACCCATTGCCTTGCTCCTTATTCAGTTTCTCTGTTAATGGTCAAGCAGTTGTTTTTTGTTGTAGGGGACCAAACACCAAAGTGTTTATGCATGCATAATGCACTATGCATTTGTGTCAATGCTAAATGTTTTTTATTTATTTATTTATGTAATATAAGAAAGGCCAGTAATTTCTTGTTGTGTGTTCTAGGGGTCCAAGCACCAAACATTTAAAACAGAGAAAGAGGCTGTTTTCTTTTTTATGCAGGATGACTGGAATGAGCTGTCACTCTGGAACCCTGGACGCAAAAACTGCAGGACTAGAGAGATTTTATTCTCTTTCTCTTCCCCCATCCACCCCCCCCATCCCACTTGTCCATAATCCAGCTCTGTTCGAATAAAGCCAGGAAGTCTCTGTATTTGGGCAGCTTATTCTGAAAGAAAGGGACCCAGATTTGAGAACCGTATAGGATTTCTTTTTTGCACAGGCCACATCTGTGTCCACACTGATATTGTGCGTGCGCGTGCGTGTGTGTGTGTGTGTGTGTGTGTGTGTGTGTGTGAGGACAAGAGAATACACAGAGGCGCGCACACACACACACACACACACACTCACACACATGCAGCCTGCCTCGGGCTCCAGGGCGGAGATTCCTCTAGTCAGTCAGCACACAGAGAGGAAAGCCGGTTTGTCTCTCTCACTCACCATTCACTAAGCAAGGGAGCACAGTGCAGAGAGAGAGAGAGAGAGAGAGAGAGAGAGAGCGAATGAAGGGCAGAGCAAAAAAGGAAGGAGTGTCGACGCATTCCCAACCCAGCAGGAACTTGCTAAAACAGAAGCAAGCTCACTCTGCCGGGATCTAGCAGTTGAACGTGTTCTGTCATCTCTCCGCTGTGCCATTGGCCGCTTTTTGTGCCGGACCGGTCGCTGGATTTTGGCCGGGGGCGAGGCGGCGCTCCCCGTGCCCGAGCAGGATGCACCTGGTGCTGGACACCCGTCCTCGGGCCGTGCTCACCATGCTGCCGTACTTTGTGGAGAATGCCGTGCTCACGCAGAATGAGATCTACCGCATGTGAGTGTGCTCCGAAGGGCTTGGGGAGGAGGGATGAACATAGAGAGAGATGGAGGTTTTAGCATTTTCCTGTTTATGAAACTTTAATGCTACTTTTGCACTGGTGAGATTCTCACATTCTTACAACCTAAGCTTTCTTGAAGTGGCAGGGAGCACGAAAGTGACATTTGTATGGATGAATTCTGGCAAGACATATACAGAGCTTATGGAGACCAACAGTATGACAGGAATTGATGATATTGTGCTTCTTAAGTGAGGAAAGCAGTGTCATGTAGCCAAATTCTACTGTATAAATGTTTGGAATTACTTTTCTTAATAACATGTTATAAAATATAAAAACCTTTATTTAAAAATATAAAATATTTATATTATATTTATGAATCATCACTCTGAGCACTTCTAAAATTTCGTTATTATTTTTTATTTATTTTTATTTTTTGAGTATCCTACTAATTGTAAACGTGAAGGTTTATAGCGCTCGTATACTTTCATTTTCTATATTTATCTGCCATTATACTGGTTGTGTATTATGGAAAACACTGATTTCATGCTTTTGAAACCAGCCAATACTTGTTAATTAAGGATGTCCTGATCTTTACAGAGTCTCTTAGTGCTAAGTCGGTCAGCCGATTCAGATTCTCCTCCCGTTAAAACTGAGCGCTTGAGTGATATTGATATATTGATAGTTTCTGATATTGTGGTCTGTTCATGTTCCACTGTAAAATAATTCCACACTGCAAAAACTTAGCTCTTTTGTTTACCTTCTGAGAACGTCTGCAGATCTGAACACCATGGTAAAAACACAGACTGGGAAATGGATTGGGATTAAAATAGCCGATACGCGATCCATTAAAAAAATATGCCTGGATCGGTCCTGATTCCTAATCACTGGATCAGGTCGGGACATCCCTGATCAGTACAGTGAATATGATCAGTTTTCTGTTTGTCGTAACATTGCATTTCAATTTGTTACTGAACAGCTTTGGCAGTGTAAGTATGGCTTTCTCATAACACTAAACCTGAACAGAGAGGACCAAAGAGAGAACAACAAGGAACACAGGAAATTGGAGAGTGATCTATGGATGGAGGCATACTTGCAAGGCATGTATAGTAACAGAAATGCTCAGAGCCTGATAACTCTGTTTAACAGTTTCTGTCCTATGTTCATGTTTATTTTTTTTTAAACGTTGATTATACTGTAGTTTGATATATGATTGGTGTTTCTTATTGCTTGTAATCGCCGCTTTGTTCCGAACATTTTGGGTGGTACACACATGTTGAGCATTGTGGAAGTGGGACAATGAGCTACTTGCCTTGCTTTGTGAGGGACCTGGATTGATGTTGAGCCGAGCAGGTCGGAGCGCTTGTGAATGAAACTGTTCCTGTGCCACATCAGAAAGCTGCCATTGTTCAAATCAAAGATATTGTGCTACTGCTAAAGGAAAAGCGGTGGGAGGGATGGTGGTCTGCCTCTGTCTGCTTGCGCTTGTTTCAGAGGCTAAAGATGGCCTAGGCCTAGGTGTTGTGTTGGGTAGTAACTGGCATAATACAATCAGATACTATTGGATACAGAACTGAAAAGCATCCCTTATGTTATAAAAGTAGAGAATAAAAATATTCGATATCCAACGTACCAGCATATTAAGTGCTAGTAAAGAATTGTGAAACCAGTTGTGGTGAACCACATGTAGCCACATGTTTTTGGAAATGTTTTGAAATGACGCACAATTATCGGAATATGACGTCGTTCCCAGCTCTGACATCCGTCAATAGATAGAACACTGCATTATATCCACCGCGTTCCAAACAAGGACTTCAGTTTAAGGCATCCACCCAAACATCCATACACCTGCTCTTACCATTTTGTGGAGGAAAACTAACCAACTTTTTAGGATTTTAGCTAACTAGATTAGCTCATAGGCTAACGTCTTACCCACTTAGGCAGAGAAGACTGATGATAACACATTTGCACTTAGACAGACAACAATGAACTGGAGCGAAGCTTAGCATTGTATGTTGCTAACTTGCTGACGGCTTACAGCTTTCCAGGCAAAACCTGCACTTTTGCAAAATTTGGCTCCATATTAAATCCACTGATCTTCACGCTTAGACTACCATGTGTTCTCTGAACGAAAAGGATCGCACTGTGACAGTTTAGGACAAATGCACAAACTGTTAAGCCCCTAATAAATACATATAAATATAAATGGAAATTTGCATTTGTTGTTGATTGTTAGTTATTCAATAATTACTGGTGCTCCTCCAAGAAAATGTAGCCTGTTTGCTACAATGCTGCTCCCTCCTCTGTTGGCCTTGTTGTAAACAGCCTATGGCCCGCCGGTGGGCCGCAAAGCGTTATTAAAAATTTCTATTACTGAAGAATAGCTCCACCAGTTTGTAAAGAAGTCCCTGTAGTTACTGAGTAATATGCCTTAGTGTGTAATAAGCTATTCTAAAGGGTTAAAAGAGGTGGTTCTCAAACAGGTCCTTAGAGATGGTCAAAATATTTGCTCTCTGGACTGTGTAGGGGTCTTTGAGGGACATTTTATATTTGCCTTGGGTTTGCATTTGACATCAATAGGTTAAATCAAGTTTAAGATTTGTAGGTTTTAATAAACTCACATTAACTAATCTATAAGTATATTGTAACTACAACCATGTCTTAGAAAGAATGTGAAGAGGGAAGACTTAAGCCACTTGGACTTCAGGCTGCAATCAGTTTCTTAAGGAGGATCAAGTGGCCAAATGCTGTGATAGACAGACTTCCAGCAGATTGCTGCAAAAAAAGGAGTTAAGAAAAAAGGAGCAAGTCCTTACGTAACAGCATCAGCTTTATTTTAATGCTTAAGATGAGTCTGTTAATGCCGACCTGATGTAGTTCAATATATAGCAATATATATTTAATTCATTACATAGTTCATTATGTAGTTGCAGTTGTTTTTGTTTTGCTGAGCTGTCATTAAAGACTGGGAAGTGCCTGACAGTAAGCTGTTGACATGTAAGTGGGTTATGCTCATAAGTGCATCGCTTCTTTGGAAATTATTATACCAAATGTCATCTGTCAGAACCCATAGGGTTGAGTGACAGGTAATTCCATCTGCAATTAGTGTGTGCATTTGCTGGCACAGTTCAGTTGAGGGCTGTGTACTTGCCTTATGAATGCAGTTCAGGTAAGCAGAAGGGCTGTTAGGGCTGTGTGTGCACACACACAGGCTTAAGGTTCTTGTTTGCTGCGATAGGGAGTGTATTTTTAGCCCGCTGTAGTTTGCGGGGTGTGTGATAGCAGGTTCCCAGAGGCTGCAGGCTTTGGAGCGCACTCAGCCAAGTTTGACCCAGTATGACAGACTCACTTTCTGATTTATTACACCATCAAAGCTAATTTATTCAAGACGTTACACTGGTGTCGTTCCCAGGCATTTGACCTGTTTTCAGTGTTTCGATGACTCTCCGACCGTGAACCAAGCGGCAGTTTACTCCAGGAACGTTCAGCAGTATAACTAGGTAAAATCTGAATCCATTCCTGTAGCGGCATGCCATTCTATCCCAACTTGACTGTACGCTTTTTAAAATAAAGGTGCGGAATGGAACCATGTTGGTATCCCAACCTTACTATATACTGAAAAAGTTCTGTCCTAACCAATCTGTCCCAACTTGATTATCCTGCCAAAATTATATTCCATCCTGACTAAATCTCAACAAAGCTCTGTCCCAATCTGACTGTATCCCAACAAAGTTCTGTCCAAACCTACAGCATCCTAACCAATCTGTCTCAACTTGATTATTCTGCCAAAATTATATTCCATCCTGACTAAATCTCAGCAAAGCTTTGTCCCAATCTGACTGCATCCCAACAAAATTCTATCCCAGCCTGACTGAATCCCAACAAAATTCTATCCCAACCTGACTGCATCCCAACAAAATTCTATCCCAGCCTGACTGCATCCCAACAAAATTCTATCCCAGCCTGACTGAATCCCAACAAAATTCTATCCCAGCCTGACTGAATCCCAACAAAATTCTATCCCAACCTGACTGCATCCCAACAAAATTCTATCCCAGCCTGACTGCATCCCAACAAAATTCTATCCCAGCCTGACTGCATCCCAACAAAATTCTATCCCAACCTGACTGAATCCAAACAAAATTCTATTCCAACCTGACTGTATCCCAACAAAATTATATTCCAACCTGACTGAATCCCAACAAAATTCTATCCCAACCTGACTAAATCCCAACAAAATTCTATCCCAACCTGACTGAATCCCAACAAAATTCTATCCCAACCTAATGTTATTCCAAAAAGGGGTTGTTCCAACCTAACTGTATTCCAATAATGCTTTGTCCCAACCTTACTAACCTAATAAAGCTTTGTCCCAACCTGACTGTATCCCAACAAAATTCTATCCCAACCTGACTGAATCTCAACAAAATTCAATCCCAACCTGACTGAATCCCCCAAAAAATCTAGCCAACCCAACAGCATCCTAACAAATCTGTCTCAACTAGATTATTATGCCAAAATTCTATTCCAACCTGACTGTATCCCAACAAAATTCTATTCCAACCTGACTGAATCCCAACAAAATTCTATCCCAACCTGACTGAATCCCAACAAAATTCTATCCCAACCTAATGTTATTCCAAAAAGGGGTTGTTCCAACCTAACTGTATTCCAATAATGCTTTGTCCCAACCTTACTAACCTAATAAAGCTTTGTCCCAACCTGACTGTATCCCAACAAAATTCTATCCCAACCTGACTGAATCTCAACAAAATTCAATCCCAACCTGACTGAATCCCCCAAAAAATCTAGCCAACCCAACAGCATCCTAACAAATCTGTCTCAACTAGATTATTATGCCAAAATTCTATTCCAACCTGACTGTATCCCAACAAAATTCTATTCCAACCTGACTGCATCCCAACAAAATTCTATCCCAACCTGACTGAATCCCAACAAAATTCTATCCCAACCTGACTGAATCCCAACAAAATTCTATCCCAACCTGACTGAATCCCAACAAAATTCTATCCCAACCTGACTGCATCCCAACAAAATTCTATCCCAACCTGACTGAATCCCAACAAAATTCTATCCCAACCTGACTGAATCCCAACAAAATTCTATCCCAACCTGACTGAATCCCCCAAAAAATCTGTCCCAACCCAACAGCATCCTAACCAATCTGTCTCAACTAGATTATTCTGCCAAAATTCTATCACAACCTGACTGCATCCCAACAAAATTCTATCCCAACCTGACTGCATCCCAACAAAATTCTATCCCAACCTGACTGCATCCCAACAAAATTCTATTCCAACCTGACTGAATCCCAACAAAGTTCTGTTCCAATGTGACTAAATCCTGGCAGAATTCTGCCCCGGACTGACTGTACTACTTTGTGTGCGTGTGCGTGTGCGTGTGCGTGTGCGTGTGTGTGTGTGTGTGTGTATTCACTACCACGAATGGGACAAATGCAGAGGACACATTTCACTGTGCATTGTACAGCAACAAATACTTGCACTCTTTATATCCTCGCAGTATTCTGCCCCGACCTGACTGTATCCCAATAAAGCTTTGTTCCAGCCTGGCTGTATCCATACACAATTCTCTCTCAACCTAGCAACCTAGCTCCAATTTGGGTGGAACTTTTTACATCACAGCAGGAGGTTTAATGACACCAACTCATAGCTCCAGGGTGGTCAAGCAGGTTTAGAGGACAGGAGGAACCATAGCTTCAGTAGATTTCAGCAGAAGGTTTACTGACAACACTAATGCAAAACAAGTGTTGTTTATCCCTTGTTTATAGGAAAAATATTAGTCTACCATGCAAAATGAATTCTTTTAGAAATATCTACAGTCAAATATCGATCAGCCAAGAATAGCCAGTAAACTCACCGCGTTGCTTCAGGCTGTGACCGATGCTGACCGGCATGGGTGTCTGCTAGCCACATCGGCAGCAGTTTGGAAAGAGGCGGTAGTTTGTTGTGCATGTGTCCGTCCTTGCCCTCCCAGTGTCGGAAGCATTACATTTAATTGGGGTAGAGTAATAACGAGTGGATGAATATTGGGTAAAAAAACATTACAAAAAATTATTTTTTAAAAATGTTTTATATATAATAATCATTTATAAGTTATTTCCATAGTTTACTTGGAAAATATGCAAGAGTTGGTCTTATTTTGCTTGTTCATGGAGGGAGGTGGTTGGGTGCACAAATGAGACTTTTCGCTCTGTATTGAAATAGCTACACCCGTAGTAGTAGTTAAAACCCTCTACAGGCATTGCACAGGCTGGGTTTTAGCGCCAACTTATGTACCTTTGCCATGCTTTGTGTTGGTAAACTCTGAGATAATCCTGGAGGCTCACTGCAGACAAAAGCACCTTTCACTTAGGCTGTTGCTTTCGGAAGCCTCGAAACTTCACATAATTATACACCTCAAGATGAGCGCAGGCTCTTTGGTTTACTTCTCTCCCGCTCTCTCTCTTTTTGTGGTCTCTCATCTCTTTCTTACCCTTACCCTTAGGCCTAGTGTATATTGCCAGTAGGATAGACAGAGTGAGAGAGAGAGAGAGAGAAGAGGACAAGAAGAAAAAAGGAGTGAAACAAAAGCCTCTGTAATCCGCAGACACCCCCGCATCCTTTAAACAGCTCAACATTGTCTTAGGAGCGAGCAAGGAAAGAGAGAGGGTAGGGGGGGGGCAAGAAAGGAAGAGAAGGAGATGGGAGAGAAAGTGAGAGAGAGGGAGTTGGGGGGGGGCGGGGGGGCAAGAAAAGTAAGAGAGGAGGAAGGACAAAGCCACTTCTGTTGTTATCGATTTATTTCTTGCCGGAAGGCGTGGCAGAAGTTCCTCAGGACACTGGACACAGGAGGTCCAGTCAGCGTGAGACAATGCCCCAAAAATCAAGCAGGGTGAGTCAGCACAGGACTACGACCCCAGCTGGACGACCCCAAATATTTCAGCTACTTCTTTGCCCTTCCTGCCCTCCCTCATTCTGTGAAGAAGCCTTACTCACTTGCATTGTTGTTCTGGTCACGTGGGTTCTTCAAGTGTTTTGCTCTCTTAACCAGTCTCGGGTCAGTTCACGTGGTATTCGTCATGGTTAACCAAACTGGGTCCAGAATTCAGAGCAGCAAATCCTCAGACTTTCCTCAGCTTCTCAGTGGGTGGGGGAGTAGAGCAAGAGTGAAATGGCTGAAAGAAAAGCTGGTGTCCTTATTAAGATTCATTGATAAATCAAATTTTAGTTGAAATCAAACAAGCTAACCAGCCGAAATGCTTTTGTTTACCATGTAATTATCCAGAGAAATGATCCAAAAATGCCCTTTAGGTCCAGAGCTACCGCAGATAATCTGCATTTTAATATTAATTCAAATTAATATCTTTATAATGATAGAACAGGCACTATTACCCCCCCAGTATTTGCCTGTGAAATGGCTCCCACAGCCTCTTTAACACATTGTTTACTAGATACTAGATTATCCCTCAGCATTATTCGATGCTTTACTATCCCTCTATGTGGTTACACCTTCAATAGGTTTTGATAATAAGACAGAATGGTTATGTATAATGAGTAACTACAGTGAATTGAGGTTAGAGAGACCCCAATAAAAGACCGGATCTGGCAGACAGGTCACTAATTTGCGATCACTACTATACTACAATTACTAATTATTAGGGGGACCTGGTTGACTAAAATCAACAACCAGATTAGTTGGCTACTAATTTAATAGTCGATTTGTTGGTGATGTCATCATGCTTACTAGTTTCTTGTGCTAATAAATGTCAACCCAGAGATGTCGTAAATAAGAGAGCAGTCACTGCTTAAAATATGCATGAGAGTTTCTGGAACGCTCAACATTACAAAAAGACAGCCAGTCAGCTTGCTGGTTATGGATAAAGTCCTACCCTTCGTCAAAAAAAAGTCCAGTCAGCTTGCTTGTTTAAGCAGTGAGTGGAAGAAGGTGGTGATATTGGGGCTCCCGCCAGACCGTGTCAAGATAAGTCACTACTACAAATGAACACAAAATACTTTCAAACTGAAAGCTAAAATTATTGTCTGACATTTGCCTTAAAGAGAAAGAAATAAGAAAAGTAAAAAGTCAGTTTTGGCAGATTAGCCAATAAGCTGGGCTAGCTAATATGTTGGGCTAATGAGGACTTGATGGCTTGGTGGCTCAGCAGTTAGAGCGCCGGGATATCGATAACAGGGTTGTGGGTTCGATTCCCGGGCTCGGCAAGCTGCCACTGTTGGGCCCTTGCGCAAGGCCCTTCACACTCTCTCTGCTCCCCGGGCGCTGGAGTTGGCTGTCCACCGCTCTGGGGGTGTGTGTGTGTGTGTGTGTGTGTGTACTCACTGCCCCTAACACATGTGTGTGTGTGTGTGAGTGTGTGTTCACTACCAGATGGGTTAAATGCGGAGGACACATTTCGCTGTACAGTGTACACTGTACAGTGACAAATACGTGCACCTTTACTACATGAGATCTTTTCTCCTAAGCGGACAATATGCCAACATGTTAGTTTGTCAGAGAAGTATATGATCACTGTTTCTGGATGTCACTACAGTTCTAGCTTGAGCAGTTAGCAAACTTAGCAAGTCTTCCTTCTCTCTGCCCTCATGTTAAGGCACTCCCTTTTTATAGTAGCTATGGGTAATTTTATACACTTACAATCAGCATAATGAAATCTGCCACATTTTATAGCCCCGTTAAAATAAAAATTTGTTCGTCACTAAATTATTGTGTTATTGCGAGAGAGGTCTAAGCCACCCAAGCTAACAGAGCTCTTTATTCTAGTTGCATGTATTTGCTCAGTACCCGAACTTCCTAACCACAGGTGAGGGTGGGGACGTAGATTCAGTCATGTAATATTGATATTAAGGACCACATTGTGAGCCACACATCAAACTGGTCTGTGGTCAGAATTCTCTCAGAAAAGATGAATGGGGCCTTGTTAGCTTGAAGTCCATAGAGTTTTACATGGTTTGCCATCGCCCCACCTGTTTTTGTTTGTGTTAAACGCCCGAACGCTGTGGGAAATGAATCGTCATGCAACCTGAACACACAAACCCAGACAAGCTGTCGCGAGCATGCAGGACAGCGCAGGTGAGAGACGGCTTGCGTAAGCGTCCCCAAGCCTCTCTGCCACTTTGGCTCCTGAGACCGACTCCTGTCGAGGATCGCTCTCCCTAACCAGCGTGGCTTACAGGAGATAATTAAACCCAGCTCAAAGTGCTTACCAAACAGTGAGTCACAGCGTGGGATTTTCCCCCCATCTCAAGGCCTGGTTCGCAGACTGGACCTTTTTGGCAGCTTTTGCAGGAGACTATCAGGATTCTTACTCATGTTTAGTCTATATGTGTTGGACCTTTTTGTACGTAGCCTGCTGGTGCGCTATGTAGATTGGACCTATTTGCCAGTTGCTAGAGCTGTGTAGTGCCGTGTGCAGTGGACCGTTTTTGCCTGTTACTTTGTGCTGTTTGTGTTGGACCTTTTTCCAGTAATTGCATCCAGTGTGGTGCTGTGGGTATTGAACCTTTTTGCCAGTTTCAATTGACTAAAGTTGTCTGTTTCTCGTTCTCTGTTGCAGTCTGAGTGAGAGTTTCTTCATGGTGAAGGGGGCAGCACTGTTCCTACAGCAGGGCAGCAGTGCGCAGGGTCAAAGGCCACACCCCCACCACAAACATGCAGGTGAGTGTCCAACGTATGTACACACACTATAAAACACAAACACATCTTTGCTGGTTTTGTTATGTTTGAATGAACTTGATGGACATCCTCTATCAGACTACCCTGCATTACTCTCGGGCCACTGAAGTGTAGCGCATGCACGCTGCCTCTGACTCAAGTACAAACGCTGGTGCCTCAGAGTGGCTCAGCAGTCTATTGTGCTGCCACTATGGCCCCGGAGGTTGCGAGTTTGAATGCAATGCCACTTTGCCATCAGTGGCCGGAGCTCGATAGAGCTCAATTGGCCGTGCTCTCTCGGGGTGGATAGATGGCGCTCTCTCCCCCTCATTATTACTTTGTCTGTCTCTTTTCTGCAGCACATTGGTTCCATAAATCTCCCTAGTCCCAGTGTGCCCCACCCGCCCCCTCCCGAATCTCTACCAATAACCTTCAGCCATTGCTGTTGAAGTGTGTGCGTGTGCTAAGGCAGCGTGAGGACAGCAGATGCTGCGCAGCACCTGTGTAGGTTCAGAGCACACTCAGGGCCTGCGCTGAGTGCAAACACACACTCCACAGTGCTGGTTAAGCATGTCCCAGACAAGTGTGGTGCGTGCGTGTGTTTACGTGGATTAGCCGGATTAGCGGTTTGGCGCAGCATATTGAAGATGTGAGCGCAGCACTTCTGTCCGATGTAGGCACTGGGCAGGGGACAGTAGGAGTTTAATAAAACAGCAACTGTCCTGTTCCACACAGTGGGTTGAACATACCTACCTTGTACTTCTACTCACTGGCCACTTTATTGGAAACCTCTACCGTGTGATTCTTCTACTCACTTGCCACTTTATTAGAAACACAGACCTTACTGTACACTTACTGCCCACTTTATTAGAACCCTCTACCTTGCACATGCCCTGACTGGCCACTTTATTAGAAACACAGACCTTACTGTACACTTACTGCCCACTTTATTAGAACCCTCTACCTTGCACATGCCCTGACTGGCCACTTTTTTAGAAACATGCCTGCCTTATACTTTCTCTCAATCTTCCTTTTGGGAATGTTTGGGTAATGGGGCTTTACAGGTGTTTGTGATTAGTCCGGTGTGTTTAATTGCTTTGGAGTCTGCTTTTGCTGTTTGTCAGCATGAGCACCACAGTCGTGCCAATGAAAGTCAAGGACACCATTAATTACCAAGAATGAGATACAAGGATTAAACTGTAAGAGATGTTGGCCAGATCTTAGATTAACAAAAATGAACCGTCTGGAACGGTGATAAGAAGCAAGAAGGAACTGATGAGCATAGAAACTATAAAGAGACCGCTTGGCCTTTAGAGCTTATGACAGAAAAAAATTCTCACTGTTATGAAGAAAATCTCCACACATCTTGTCCGACAAATCGGGAACGCTCTTCAGGAGGCATTCATGGATTTGTCGGAAGACTTTGTAAACTGAAATACAGAGGGTATGCTGCAAGAATTGGTGGTTAATGGAGTTTGTAGAGGGGCTGCAGTCCTTTAACAGTAAAACGGTTAGAAGTGTAAACGTATTTTTGAATTTTTAAAAATCAGGCCTGCCGTGTTGATTTGTGGAATATTGAGACAGCAGCATGTATTTATGTTTAAAATTAGCTCATGAATAAAACTAAATCAACCAAAGAAATAAGTCAAGATTTGAATTATTTAATGCTGAAAAGGAAAATGGTAGGCCTGACAGCATTTGCGGCATCGCCTGCTTTGAAATAATTAATAATTAATTTCTCGTCTTCTACAGGCTTATTAGGCGGCTGTTTTTTTCATTAGTAATACATCTTAAATATAAACAAATAAATAATCAGACTAAACACTTGTGATTTACATTGTGATATATTTGTCTCTTTATCCTGGACAGCAGCTAATAGGTCTGATACGAAAGATTAGCCTGGCCTATGTAAATTACAAGGCAGACGCATGGCCAAGTCCGTGTTATGACAGACCCAGCAGAGATATCCAGATCCTATATTGTGAATTAGCCTGTAAACGGACCTATTAAACCTTGTTCCTAGGGTGCCTTCATTCTGTAGGCCTTTTCTGAACCGTTGTTATTGCCAGCCATGGGTGCCCAGGCTCATTGATGTGATCCATGGAGGCCCAATCTTCCAACTTACAGGATCTGCTGCTAACGGCTGCTTCTGATTCATGCTGCTTCTCCACACTGACTGAAGCTGCTTGCTCTTAAAGACAATCCCTCATCCATTCAGAAGCCCAAGGGCTTGCGCTAAGATCGTTTCAGCACCCGGAGGTGTGAAACTTTAAAGTAAATAAAAAGATCTCAAGTGACTGTTCTGTTCTTGTATAAACAAGTGCATTGCATTTAGTATTAGGTGACCTGGAGTTCCTAGTCTGCCAGCATGATGTAACAACCACCCTCTCCCCACACGCATACAACTTCCATCTTCTAAGGTCTTATGATGATTATGCTATTTGTTAGCTTTCAGTTTTACCTGTTTATGAAGACGTCGTCTGATACACCCGTTGGAGTGGGTCCAATGACGGTATCTGATGTTGTTAGAGAGTGAGTCATGTGTAAAGTGTGTAAGGAGTGTTGAAACAATAAGAGCGCTTTAAGAAAGCATTGGCGTTAGGTGGTCCTGTACTCCTGCTTGTTGATATCGCACCTTTTGCAATAACTCTTTTTGTGGTTGTTGCGACTTGCAGTCATGATTCATTGCGTTGTTGGAACGAGCAGGCTGCCAAGTATTGCACATTTACAACAAGAGGTACCAGACATGGGCAAAAGTTCGAGCACACACATTGTGCACTTTGTTATATATATATATCAGACCAGAAGGACTACTCCTCTCCTTCTGATTTATTCTTTTCCCCCTCTGATATCTGATTATTTTCCTGCTGATTTCAGTCTGATGCTCAGTAATACCAATATGGCATTTCCATTGACCGCATTATTATATCACACTGGTAATTGTGGTAATTCTTGAAGGTTATGGACGTTTCTTGATCAGGATGTGACCGTGCAAGATGATTATATTTTATGTACAGTTTATTTATAATAATTCAGTACAATTTCATGACAAACAATATATGACTATATCAATGCCTCTATTAAATAATCATTAATGCCTCGATTGCATGTAGCTCAGACTCTACTTTAGCTCATTCCCAGTTCCTTGGTAACACAGGTATTGTACTGTAGGGCCAAACAAAGGTAACAATTAGGGCTGCGCCAATATGACACTTGTGGGCTGGTGCTGCTGTCTGATATTTTTCATATACATGTACATAAACATTTATAAACTGTACATATTGCGACTAAATCCACCTGAATTACAGAGAAACATTTATTCTGTAGGGTTACATGCTGCTTGCCATCAGCAGCCGGTGCTGGATAGAGCACAATTGGGTGGGTAGATGGCTCCATCTCTCTCCACATTCCTTCAGTGTAATGCTGGACAGCACATGTGTGTACTAGCCAATGCATCACGTCTGGGTACCTGCCGCTTTCCTTCAAGCCTGTTGGTTACCTAGTGACGTTGCCTCAGCGTCAGTTAAAAAAAAATGGTTGGGCATGTGTCGGAGGAGGCGCGTGTCTGTCCTCAACCCGTCAGTCCTCGCCCAGTCAGTTCTCAGCCAGTCCACCGTCACTCAAACACTCTTCTGAAGTTTCTTAACATCTGTCCAGTGCCGTCCATCCAGACTACCAAAAGTATTTGCAAGTTACTTGAGACTTTTGAAACAAAGAATTTTTAATCCAAGACATTTAATCCAACTAGTTTCAGTTGTGAAAGCTGTCACATTTGTGAAAACTGTTGCATTCACAGAGTGTGAAAATACTAATCAGACTAATTAGACTCTCCCGCGATCCTGACATTTTTCAAAAAAGAAAATTCACCTTTTTTGTTGTATTTACAGACTTTGTGATTCTGTTCATATTCAGCAGAAATGTCACAACGCTATTTTTCTTGTCCGATACTGATGTTGGAATATTGAGTATCAGCCAATGTTTGACTTGACATCGCACAGTGAAACAGACTAGAGTTGTTAAAGGATAGGATCAGATAACCAATCCAGCCCGATACCCATATGCATGCATACAGAGCTACCATCTCTAATATCCGATATACAGACCCCAAATCAATTACATGAAAACAGTGCAAACTGTTGGTTCTGCACAAGGTCCGAATTAAAGATGCGGGGACAAATGAAGCATAAAGCAAGCTTCAAGTCCCACGAACAGTCAAGATTGGCAGCTTGTGTTTTGTTTTTGTTTTTGTTTTTTTAACAGGTCCCAGTACAGTTCTCTAGTGACGTCATCGAGTGTCCTCATTTCACATCTGTGGCCGCTTCATTTTATTTTAAGACACTTTGTCCTAAACACAGATCCTGTATCCTCTAGAATAAATTGGGATACTACTGTAAAACGTGGCTTCAGAGAGTCACATGCAGCCTTCTGTGCGGCTGCCCTTTGGCACTGACCTGAGGTCGGTTTTGCTGTTTAGTTGAGGTTTAGGGAAGAACTGGAAAAGGGACAGTGACCCTTGCTTACTTTTGCCAGGCAGCAGGTAGAAATTAAGGATGGTCTTTCAACAGGTGAATTAAGTTATACACAACAAATCGTGGGGGAAACCGTGAGCGTGATGATCCAGGATCAGGCACCCTCTTGTAGGCATAATTAAGTTTGCTAGGGCGTAAAAGGGCAACGACTGACCCCAGGCCAGCATTCCTGCTCTCGGCCAAAACACAGGAACTAGCCGAAATGGGTTGGTTGTACTTTCACATGCTTAAATCCTGTTTCCAGACAGGTTCTATTCAGACGTGGGCCTTGGGTACCTGCCCCCCTTACCCAACTGCACATTCTCACCATGCCAGCCATGATGGAACACTAGTTACCTGCAGTGTTGCCAAAAAAAAAAATCCTAACAAAAGCAATGGAGTTCAAGCTACTTCAGTGCTTGGACCCCTAAAAGGAAAAACAACAGCAGAGGTGCTGGGCGTCAAACAACATCTGATCGGAACCCAAACTGTTAATTAACACAGACAGCGGTTCTGATTTATGAGCTCGTCTGGCTGGCGTGTTATCCTCACTCTGCGTTGACGAGTAGCCCAGGGTCATACCAGGGCGGCTTAGAAACAGGATGCATATAAATGACTGTTAAATTTGCCTTTGTCTAGAGAACTGGTTTCCTGGTTCAAGGTCTCCTTTTTCTTTCAGACCCTGAAGGAGGCTGAAAACTCGATCTTCACCTTTGAAAGCCTTGAAAGTTGCATAGTTAACCAGGGAATGTGCTGTTTGATTGGCTTGTACAAGGCACTGCTGTCATGCAGTAGAGGAGAAATAATTTTTTTAGATGCATTTTGAGGCAAATTATTTGTTTCCGTCGTCAGAAAGAAACTTTAGCCACTGCTTTTGCTGTGTGGTTTCCATATACGGACTGTACGGACTGTGGAAGAAGTGGATTTTTTTTGTAACTTGCACAACACATAGGATTACAGGCTGCCACAGGCCAGATACCACTTGGTGTATTACTGTAGTGTGTTAAACCCTGACCACACGTCCATAGTGGATGATAAGTAGTAGAGTTCTGCTATTCTGTAGGCCCACCACAGTGGGAGCAGGAGGTTACCCGGCCCAGCGTCTGCAGGAGTGGGACGACACATACCGTCTCCAACATGGGCTGTGCCTGCAGATTCCCTTTATCAGAGTAGCGTAGCTGAGCCCCAGTTTGTCTGGCTCTTGTCCATAATTTAGTGACTGTGTTTGGTCTTTTAACATGAACAAGCTGAACGTACTGTGCCTTGCGGCAACCGTTAGTAAGCCGCGCCCCCTATCTCTCACTCTCTACTGAGACATTGAGAGAAGTGGACGTTACAGTACAAAATCAACCATCTCCTCAAAAGTGAGCATTTTTTAAATAAAGGTAAAAACCATCATACAAGCTAGCGGTTGATGCACCATGAAACAGCATGGACAGTTTGCAGCTATAGGCCAGTAAGGCTTAAAAGTCAGAACAGGCAAGAACTGTAAGAGTAAACTTTAGAAGAAACCATGAGTCGTTTTGTAATCCTAGTAATCCTAACAAAAGTGAGGTGGATAAAATGATGTGTTGGGAATGAGCTCATTGGACACTCTCATTAAAATCACTGCTGCAAGGCAGTGAATGAACAAAGAGGTGTGTTGCAAGCACTTTCCAAACGTCCGGGTCCCCGCACCCCAGACACGTGCAAGGCCGAGACTGGCGAGTGCTCGGTGCTCTTATTTAAATTTTTTTTGTTGTTGTTGCTTGTTCGGAACACTGGCCAGCCGCCTTCTCACTCATCAAGGGTGTGAATCATTCATTCCTGTCTTTCCTGCTGGGCCTCACCTCTCTAAATCCTGTTTTCAGTTTTTATTGCTGCAGTTCTGCATTGTATTGTTTTGGGTTTTTGTTTTAACGAAGATGTAATATATGGCTTATGTCATGCTGTTGAGCAATGCCAATAGGTCGAGTTGTCATGTTCTTGTTTGGTTTTAACAGTCTCTCTTTCTCCCTCTGTAGGAGATTTACCTCAGCACTTGCAGGTAATGATCAACATTCTTCGCTCTGAAGACCGAATCAAATTGGTAAGTACACACACCGCACACGCAGACACAAACATATGTACACATGTGCACACCCTCCCACACGAACACACACTCTTTCACGCCTGAGTGCTTTTTATTGCCGGCCGGAGGCTGTGTGTGTTTCGCCATGTTCATTAAGGGATGAGAACATGCTTCGGCATAGGTGCGTTATTGCCGAACATTTCCACATGCAGAGTGATGCGCTGAGTGAAATGGAAACTGAAGCCAACTTCTCTTGCCAGTACTTACCCTGAGAGCAGCGTGCACATTTTCACACATCTGCATTTACCTCCCAGATTTACCTTAGCCAGTTAATCCACCCACTCACATGGAGTCCCCCCCATCATTTGCAATGCTCCCGACACAGGGAGGTTGGTTGGTGTGGTGCGACAGAACCTTAAAAAAAACCCACACAGCACAGTGAGCTAAACACCATGTGGGAGACCAGGGTTCAATTCCCAGTCTGGGTGGGCTACAAGGTTACAAGGTTGCCTTGTAAGTCGCTCTGGGTTAGTAAATGTGTGGGGGCCAACACACGCCTCCGACCATGCACAGGCAGCCAGTACCTGTTTTTCCGAACTGCAACCAATACGTTTGGATGAAAGCGCCATATACCCAGCTCTGATGCATGGGCAAGCAGACGGCAGTGCCGGCCAGCACTGCAATGGAGTGATGTAGGGAGAAAGTGGCGTCTACCTACCCTAGAGAGAGCAAAACCAATTGAGCTCTTCTGGGCATTTTCTCCTAAATTTAACCCACCAGTTAACCCACCCACCTACTCATTAGGACCCAACCCCCATCAATTGCAATGCTTCCGACACTAGGAGGTTGAGAACATCACTGATACATCTGAAAGGAACACCTCTCTAACTGTTAAGCATGGGGGTGGCTCAGTCATGCAGCCAGTGGCACAGGGAACATTTCACTGGTAGAAGGGTGGAAGGAATCAATTAAATACCACCACCATATCACCATACCACAACCAAGGTTTTGCCATGACCCCCATGTTCCTGAACATAATTCAGACACCTATAGGGCAGTGCAGCAAGACAACCCAAGATTCTCCCTAAACCTGAAGACTTTTGTGAGGAAGAATGGCCGCGAATCCCAAAGGAGGTTACTAAGTACTGACCAAATAGGGTGCATTTTTGGTTATTTTTAAAGTGTAAAAGATGGAATTTAAAAAGCAAATTCCAGAATTGACATAACTTTAGATCAGATCACTTTAGGTGCCCAGACTTTTGCATGCCACTGTTTGTGTACTGAATCACTGCTATTAGAGATTTTGCTTTGCTTTGTATTAGTGACCGATTGCCCGCATTGGCTGTGTGTTTGTGCATCAGGCGGTGCGGTTGGAGAGTGCATGGTCAGACAGGGTGCGGTACATGGTGGTGGTTTACACCAGTGGCAGGCAGGACACTGAGGAGAACATTCTGCTGGGGATGGACTTCAGCAACAAAGACAGGTGAGCTCACCCATGCAAACAAAGTTAAAAACACTTATAGAAGAGTGCAGCAAGGTAGCACTAATCATTTTTTCCTATAATGTTTCAGATCAGCAAGAAAGAAAAAATGCAGACAAATGTTAGAAAGTAATGTTAGCTTTCGATTTGAAAGAATTTTGCCACAGCATTGTCCCTCCTTAACTCGTAACACCGTTTATTTATGTTGTGTATATAGTGTAAATTATTTATCTACATTTTTGTAACGGAGTGTCTTGCTATCCCCTTCTGCTTTGACACTGAAAATTTCCCCACTGCAGGACTAATAAAGGATTATCTTATCTTAACCAACAGGCTGATTGGCTGTTTTTGTTGAATTACTGCAAAACGTAACAGCAGCAGTAGAACTATATTCCACACTGTTCTTGTTGGGCTTTGGTGATTAAGCCACAGTTCGTGACCATATTATTATTATAGTATAGTATACTGTAGTACAACTCACAGAGAGTACTTAATTTTTATAGTCCAATCTGAGCCAACATAACGTTTTCAAAATGTGAATTGTGTATTTGTGTAAATGATCATTGTTAGTAAACAAGACAAGCAACTAATATTTAGCTATCATCTGAAATTGGAGAATATTATTATGTATATGTATTGAAAATGCATTGCAAGTGGCAATCATCAGGGCCCAAGCACTGTGCCAGTAAAGCACTTTTAGGAAGGTGTTTTTAGACACCTTATTTATAAAAGATGTAGCCTTGACTTGACATTGCATAGTTGTTGAACTCTGTGAACTAAAGAGTTTCTGTCAGGATGCATAAGAATGCACCAATTTTTCATGTTTAAAGTTTCTGAACTTACCTTTTCACCTTGTCACCTTTTCACTACTCAAGACGTTTGATGTTTTATTATCAGAACAACCTGGTTCTGGTACGTTTGAAAAAAGGTTGAAAAAAATTGCCATAATTCAGAAAAGAATTAATGATCTCAGATCACACAGATTTAGAGACTACATACAATCAAAGAAAAAGGGCATATTCTCTTTGATAAGCTGTGATTTGTTATTTAGTTAATGTGGCTAGTTTGTTCTGTTACCCTGCACATCTGTTCACTCTGCGAATGCTAGTCAGAAATAGGAAGAATCTTTAGGATCTGAATGACAGATGGCCAAGTGGAGCCAAATAAAAAGCAGGCTACTCCAGCTGCAGTGATCATATTGCTATCAAGACAGCGAGTGTAGAGTTTTGAGTCACTGTAAGACAGACCACCTGAGCTTCGCTACAGTGCATTAATCCCTGTGGTTATGCGGTCATCCAATGCACACTGTCTGACATTGTGGTTCAGCACACTCAGACAGTCTTAGTCAGCATGGTGAGGATGCTGATCGGGAACAGCTGCAATAACACCAGTAGCAGCTCTTGATCAGAAGTGATTCATTTCAGTTGAAGCTGAGGACTTGCGGCTGATTTGGAGGCTTATAGCCTTAAGAAGCAGACCTGTTATGAAGACTGGATTTGGCACAGCTTCAAAAAAATGGATAGCTCCAAAATAGCAATTTAATAGAACATAACTTTAATATGCATTGAAAGGCCCGTAGTTTGCATGTATCTTACATAATTCATTTGTATATTACTATTTATCTACCTCTCTTTATCCCTTCCATCCTTTCCTGTTTCTGCTACTGTGCTTTTAAGAAATACGTAAATGTACCCTGTTCTGATTGGCTGGCCTGTACTGTGCTTCATAGAAAAAGCAGTCCAGTGTGAATGGGTGGAGATAAACTACTGTTGACAGGGTCAACACCCGCTTAGATTATTAATTTAGTGGTGCTGAAAGGTCCAAAATAACCATAATTGCCATAATGACCAGAGGTATGTTTAGAGAAGTAAAGGTGAGGCATTCAACCCAAAGAACACTGTACCAACTGTTAAGCATGGCGGTGGTAGCAAACCTGCTCTGGGGCTATTTTTGCTGCCAGTGAAATTGGTAACATTGCTCAAGTGTAAGTGGATAGAATCATGAAGAATTCTTTAGCATAAACTCAAACCATCAGCTAGACAGTTGAAACTTGGACACAATTGAGTGTTCAGACAGGACATTGACCCCCAAATACACACAGACAAGGTGGTTTTGGAATCGATGAAGCAGGCTAACATTAAGCTTTAACATAAGGCCTTTCAAAAGGTCTGATCTCAACCCGATCGTAAATATTTCCTCAATTCTACCAAGAAAAGTGGTCAAATATCCAACCAGAATTCTGCCAGAAGCTTGTTGATGGCTACCAAAAGCATCTGGTCAAGGTGCAACCTGCTAAGCTATTTAACCAAATATTAAATGTGCTATAAGTATTTTTTTGACCTAAGGTGTGTAATTTTGACCTTGTGTTGATTTTCTTTTGTTTTTTTTTTAACTTCTGCACCAATTTCTATTTTTTTCTGTTACAGTTATTTATATTTATATATATATATATATATATATATATAATGTCAACATTTGATCACAACTGAATATAGGGCATTGAAATTAACTATACGTTTTGGCACTTAAATAGTGCTGACGCACTTCAGTCATTTGTTTTGTATTATATAAATGATATATAAGATTTGTCAGTACAGTAGGTGAATTTATGGTGCTATATAGAACCGTTCTGTGAACCATACATAAGATATTTGTGCTTAGAACTGCTCTTTTGGAACTGTGCTCTGCTCTAGAGGTTGGCGTTTGGATTGTAGTACTTTTTGCTAGACCATGCTGGATGTGTAGTCTGCTTGGTCCTCATCCCCAAGGCCAGGTGGGGGTTATTGGATACTCATTTCTGCAGGGTCATGGCTCAAAGTATCTTTAATTAGGTCCATTAACTCTAGCTTTGAATATTCAGAGTGAATAATTAAGCACTTTTGTTAGAGTATCTTCTAAATGCCATTAATGTAAAGTTGACATTATACAAGATATAAAGGACCCAGGCAGGCCAGAAGTGTTTATGATTCCCTAGATAGAACCATTGGTTTTACTAAAGGACTCTTGCAGTTGATTGTTGATTGTCAGTGAGTCAAGCTTTTTAAGTTACAGGTGTTTTCTTTTGCAGTACGGACACCAGTTTAAGTCCCTGCAATTTTAGACAATTTCTGGGTCCATAGCAAAATATGAAAACATGCACTTGCAACTTAGTCACTTGTGAAAGTTAGGGAGCTGCTGGTGAAGAGAAATGTTTAGTTGATTTTGCCAACATATTATTAATTAGTACACATCCTTTACAGATAACACAGTTTTGGACATTTCGCTGCACAATTCCGGTTTATTTTCTGGACAGAATGTCCAAATTTTTACACACATTTTATTTGTTACATTTTATTAGTATGACTGTATTATTTTAATACTCAATGTTAGCCTGCAGTCTTATTATTTTGTTTAAAACTTTCAGCACAAACGTAATGCGGCAGCAACTGTGGTGAACAGTTGCGACAAAATGTGTAAAACGTGATTGTTGCCTCAGCAATTATGATTGACTAGAAGAAAATGACCAGTTCACACTCTAAACACTCCCTAAGCCAAATTCCATATGTGCCGCGACTCGTACTCTATATCAGGAGTTCTAGGAGGTGCGCTGGGCTGAGGGAGGAATATTTAGGGAGTGAAATCAGAATTTCTGCTCTTTGTCACTGACTGAAGCTCTTGTATAACAGTGTGGCATTTTCCCCCCTCCACAGTAAGAGCTGCTCTATAGGAATGGTCTTGCCTCTCTGGAGTGACACGAAGATCCATTTGGATGGAGACGGGTGAGTGAGCTCTGAGCTTTGTTGCGTTGCCACCTACTGGTTAAGAAGAGCAGATGCAGCCTTATGGAATATTCTAGCACAGTGTTTCTCAACCCTGGTCCTGGAGGCACCCAGCCCTGCACACTCATTGCTTGCCCTTTTGTCAACACCCCTGATTCAAGTAAATCAGTCAATTAACAATCCTTTCAGAGTTGCAGTGGGTGTGTTAAACCTGAGAAACCACTAAAATGTGCAGGGCAGGGTTCCTTCAGGACCAGGGCTAATAAACACTGTTGTAGCATTTTAGAGATGCATATAGCCTTATGGAAAAGCATGACTATCTCTCTAAAGGAAACAGACGTGACACAAATTCCATTTATTTGCTGAATTTGTAGTAAAGGAAAAATGTAATATGTTTTATTTTTTCTCCAATATATAAATATAAACAAATAAACAGTAAGTGGGTTATTAAATTGAAGCACTGAAGTGGCTTCTCTGTACTTCTTGTCACTTAGAAAAAAAAGATAGGGCTGCCAAACCTTGTATGTATGAAAATATCTAATTCAGGGTTGTTTTCTTGGTTTGTAAAGGCCTAAGATCATATTTATGCTATTTCTCCCAACATAGTCAATGAACATTTGGTCAATGCAATATACTTGTTTACTGGAGTTACAAGGCTGATGTTGCTACCAAGTAACAGAAGGCTACATCAACTAGACTTTTTGTTATGCTAACTTTGTAGCTAGAAGTACAGTCAAGATACCAATTGATTTATTTTGAAGTAAGGGTTAAATAGTGCACATGTAATATTTCAGTAAACCATGAATTTAACTTCATTGGGGTCTTTGTGGTATCACTTTTATTACACTACCATTTAAAAGTTTGGGATTGGTTATATTAATGTATTTTAGTCTCAGTAAGCCTAGAAAAAGGGGAAACGTTAATATTCTTTATATTTTAAGTATTTGGAGAATACCTTAGGAATTATAAATCTGATTATGGTGTACTTTACCACAATGTTTTAAGCAAGTTTACTTATTTTTGAACAAACCCTTTTTATATCAATTAACTGAAGTGTAACAAAAAAAAAAAGTTCTAGAACTATTTCATTTACTCAAATTGCAGTTTACAATGTTTTTGATTATTTTAGTTTTGTAGTTTGGAGGTGAATTTTCTCATGTGCTGTGTAGGTACAATTTCTACAACATGACAAATACAACTACAAAGGTTTAAGTAATTTTATCAACCAACATTTCAGGAAAAAATGTTTCCAGCAAATTCTAGTAATTCTAATTTTGATCCTGAACTTTAGATTTTAAATCCTACTTAAGTTCATGTCAGTGTGTAGACTTCACTCTAAAGTTCTTACAGAAAATGAGTGAATTAATTTAGTTGTATTAAATAGACCCAGCATTGCAGTTTACAACGTTATAGATTATCTTAGGTTTGTAGTTAGCAACTGTGATGCTCCATTGTATTGTTTTATAATCTATAATAACTTAAATATATATATCAATAGTTTACTTAGGTTCAAATAAAGTTCCTGATATAACTTCATAATAAACTGAATTTAGTGAATTTATTCAAATGTGAGGCCACCGGTTTCTCAAGCTCATTGTTTAAAATTTACAGTGTACAGTTATATCTTTATTTTTTGGTAAAACTTTGTCTGCTTCGAAATTTGACTGCAACTTTATTTTTATTTATATGAGGGATTCATTTTCATATAAATGTATTCATTTATGATTTATTGCTTTCCTAATCAGTTCCTAGTTCTTCATTCTGTATACTTCTAAAAACTTTTTTAAACAACTTAGCTTCCCACTGATTAGTTAAAATTTATTGTGAAGGTGCACAACATCAACATATTAAATATTTATTTAAAAAAAAAAAGCCAAATGTTTTATTTAACAGAAATCATTCAATCCAGACTAGTATACAGTTTTATTTGTATTGTTTTTTTATGTACATTTAAGAGTAAAGTAAATGTTTTGTACAACTTAATATTTGTCATCTCATATAATAATATAATAATTATAGAGAGCCTGTAAACAACAGCTAGTGAATAATGAATGCATAAACTGCATATTAACAAATAGCTGATTGGGTTTCAACCAGTTTTGTCTTTGTTATACTACGTTATATATACTATTTTAAATGAATTCAAGCTATAGTTTTACTCCCAACCTTAAATTAGACAGAACATCAACATTAATGCTGACGTCAGGAATGTTTTCTTGTCCATTGTTTGGAATCCTTTTTCCACCTGGTAATTAGCAGCAAAACACTAAACAGGGTGCCGACAGTGGAATGAGCGTCTTAATTTGAGCTGTGGGGCGGGGATGAACTCTGCTGACCTCTCTGTTCTCATCTCCAGGGGTTTCAGCGTGAACACCGCAGGCCGCACGCACATCTTCAAGCCTGTGTCTGTACAGGCCATGTGGTAAGAGACGCACATACCTACGCACATCTGCAGAACTAGCAGTTCAGTTCAGGCAGTACACCCATTTCTATGGAGTTCCAAATGACAGTAGTTATTTAATTGAGTAGTCCCCCCCCCCCCTAAAAAGTAATGCTTATGTAGGATGTCTGCCATGTTCAAGTGCTGTTATACCTCCATGGTGCATAGCAACCACTGTGTAATGACTAGTGAATGCATTAACGAGTGAAACAGTCTGAACACAGACTTAGTTATGCAATGACTTGCATTAACATGTGATTTACATTCTACATCCAACAGGCTGAGCACTGGTCGTTAATATACATAAGCTCATTAACATGTCGATTTTGCATAACTGACTGCGACCGAGGTCATTTAAATCAGAATTAAATTAAATCAGACAGCGCCACGCTCACACTGAGGTCTGTCTCTGACCTTATATATGGTGTGCGTTTTGAACACACACACGTTTCATAGTGTTTTCATCCAGGTTGAGGTTGGGTTGTTGATGCCTGACTATTAAGTTATTCTAAATTACTCTAACCGCTATTGTATAGAATAGTAGTACTGTATGCTATACTTTATACTATATAGTAGTCTGTAATTATGCAGTGACCTACTTTTCGATAGGGATGTATTACTGTGAGAAGCTTCGGTTTCATGTTTATCTGCCTCTATTTACAGTCTGCTTGTTTCATTAGAATATAAAAAGCAAAAAATAATACTAGATAAGAATGAAAGGCCTTCCATCCACGTTATTGTGCGCATTTGGAAGCCTTTGTTCAGACGTCTGGGTGTGCCCGTGTCCTCTGAGCTTTATTTGCCAATGAACAAGCTTCTCTGGGGGTTCGGAGTGGTGTGAACGTGCTGTTGTTCAAATGCGATGAGGGCCTGTGGGAGATCGGCTGATATTGCTGCTAAAACTAGTTTCCATGCTGCCATCTGTTGGTAAAGATGTGGAATTGCTTTTTGTTTTTTTATTTCTACTCCTTTGTGCTTTAAATATGTAATTTTATTAAAGGAGAGTTGACGAGATGCCCTCTCCCTCCTCAGGTCAGCGCTGCAGGTGCTGCACAAGGCGTGCGAGGTTTCGCGCAGGCATAACTATTTCCCTGGGGGCATGGCCCTGACCTGGACGGGCTACTACGAGAGCTGCATCTCCTCTGAGCAGAGCTGCATCAACGAGTGGAACGCCATGCAGGACCTGGAGACACTGCGGCCAGACTCGCCCGCCTTGTTCAACGACAAGTCAGTCCTTTTCTCATTCATATGTAAAAGTTTAGTGATGAATGGTCAAATGTCCAAAGTGGTCCATCAACATGACCAACTTGACCAAATCAGTCCACCACTATAATGAGGTTGATTAAAAGGTAGGTGAACCATTAAAACCACTGAACTCAAGCGAAAGCCCGTCCTACAACTGGTTAGGACCTAAACTTGTCTAAAGCTTAACCAGCTGGTTGATCTGCATAGGGTATGTTCTCTCGTGGATGGCCAGCTCAGACCATAAATCTGACCATCAAGCGTTTAACTCCTAACTCTAAAAAAGACAACTGTAGATCTGTACTGAAGTAGGTATTTGTTCAATGTCGCAGCAGCCTGATGTTCCTGTTGGAATGAATCATAGCCTTTTCTACATCCTACCCTGAGGTAGTTCGCCTACCTGCAGGTTTAGAGGAATTCCTGTATGTTTTAACTGCTCCCATGTACTCCATGTTCCCTGCCAGGCCAACAGAGAGGGAACGAACGGAATGCCTCGTCAAAGCCAAACTCAGAAGCATCATGATGTTCCAAGACCTGGAGAATGTGACGTCTAAAGAGGTGGGCCAAAACTCCTACCCGTCTGCACAATTATAATCTGTATTTTCTGCATTCCACAATTAAATAGTAATACACACTCTTTGATATATTATTAGGATTATTAAGTATGTAAAGTGTGTATACATATATACATCCAAACTTAAGGAAGATGGGCTACAACTGCAGAAGACCATATCAGGTCCCACTTCTGTCAGTCAAGAACAGAAAGCTGAAGCTGCAGTGGGCACAGTGGGCGGTTGAAGACAGGAGAAATGTAGCCTAGCATAGAGTCAGAATTTGGCTTGAATCCATGAACCCAACCTGCCTTGTTTTAACAGTTTTTACTCGTAGATGTGGTGTAATGTTTTCTTGGCATACTTTGGACCTGTTAGTACTAGGGTTGTCCCCATTCAATCTAGTTGATGCTCCGTTTTACCAGCGGGAGAACCGCATGCATTTTGCAGTGTTCAAACCAGCACTGAAGAGCATGTTAAGGACTGAGTGGAGACTAACGCTAATGCTAATTTACACACGCAATAGAAATTCAAATCACCGCACATTCGGCCACTATAAATCAGTTATATTTCACACCAGTAGTCGACAGTCAACAGAATCAGTCCAGAATGTGTACTACTACTACTACTACTACACACACAGGAAGTAAGTTGACTGCAGTGGTTTAAATGAGCTGGGAGCTGAATTATCTTCCAGGACTGCATTATAAGATATTAAACACTATAAAACATTTAAGCTATAAACATTTTTTAACATTTTTAAGAAACGTCTCTACTAAACTAAAACAATAAGTCCAGGATGTCTAATTGTAGAAACTGCTACTAAGATCTTTTCTAAACTGTGCGGCTCATTTCTTTATACAGACATGAAGATCAGATCCGTATCTCCTGATACTCAGCATTAAAGGACTCAGATCATTGGGGGCAAAATAACTTGATAAGGACATCCCTAGTTTATATCAATCATTCATTGATTTCTGTCACAGTCTATGTCACAGTCTATTTGAGTCTATTGATAATTTACCTATTTTCCAGCCTGACAGTGGACCATGTCACAAAGCAAAAGCCATCTTAAACTGACTTCATGAACATGACATTGAAGTTCATTGATCTTTAGTGGCCTTTCCAGTCACCAGATCTCAAACTAGTAGACCACCTTTGGGATGTGGCAAAAAAATGTGGAATTCAGGCCATGAAGAATTGAAGCTGTTTAAGAGCGAAGGGGGGCCCTAGCCAGTATTAGTATAGTGTTCCTAATAAAGTGCTATTGCATCTAACATATCTCCATGTTTAGAAGTTTTCACTTTTGAAGATTTATATTTTTGTTATTAATACGTCACCTATTTGTTCCTCTTTCTTCAGATTCGTAATGAGCTAGAGCAGCACATGAACTGCAACCTGAAGGAGTACAAAGAGTTCATTGACAACGAGATGCTGCTGATTTTGGGGCAGATGGACAAAGCCACACTCATATTTGACCACCTGTACCTGGTCAGTGAAGGTCATATTATCTAAGGGCAATGTTAACGTCATATTAACGTATTATTATTAACGTCAAGGGCAATGTTGTTCACAGCCAGTGTTTTGATTTTTTTTTTTTAGGGATCTGAATGGAACGCGTCCAATCTCGAGGAGCTGCAGGAGAGTGGGTGAGGTTCAATTACGTCTATGCAACGAAAATGCAGGACATGGATATGTCTGTCTTATGCTGCGTTTACATTTTTTCAAGCCAAATTCCAGTTCTTTCTGCATCCGCATACAAAAACAGCAGCGTTTTTAGTATTTACTCAAGTTGAAGTCGATTTCAAGTGCATATTTCAGCCACAGACTCTTATTCAAATCTTATTTAAAGCTTCTAAACGTCACCCAAGCTTGTCTCAGCAGAACATTCACTCAGGTTCACACAGTTACTTTCCACATGGGGAGCGACATTTGTTATAATTGCATAAATAAAGGCAGAATAAAGAAAATGTGACTCAATGGCTTTGAAGGCTTTCTGTAACAGTGAACATACTGTTTTGCTTCGTTTTGTAAGGGTGGGCTACATCCTAAACGTCACTCGAGAGATTGACAACTTTTTCCCTGGGACATTTTGCTACCACAACGTCCGCGTGTACGATGACGAAACCACGGATCTGCTGGCCCACTGGAACGACACATACAACTTCATTGTCAAAGCCAAGTAAGAGAGACACACTGGAGGAGTGAGTTAGAACTAAGGGGTTCTGCCAGACCCAGTAGGGGGGCGCTAGTAATTAGAGTTGCGGTGGAGGTGGGGGGGGGATAATTGCAACCGAATAAAAATAATTCGTCATTTGTTTTCAGAGTTAAAAATAAAACCCAAATCAATCGATCAATTAATGGAGAAAACTGGAGCAAATTAATCCATAATGAAATAATCAATAGCTTGATACTAAAAAGTTCAAAAGAGCTTCATCTCCTGTGCAGCTTTCTAACTGATCTATTTTCAAAATAATACATATTTGTAACTATAGTAAATATTTTGTTAAAGAATATATTGTATAGTGTGATAACTTGTAATACCTTACCATTAATTTTACTCCCATCACGAGAGTAAAATGAGTAAAACATGCTGTAAAGGCCTGTGTCCTCTACACAGGAAAACACAAAACATTGATTAAACACTATTATATTTGGATTGTATATTAATATTTTTTATTGTATTTTTTTAAATATATTTTAATTATCATTTAAGTAATTAATTACAGCGAATTAAAGCTTGTTTTTAATGTCCACATCCTTTCCTACTTCACAGGAAGAACCAGTCCAAGTGTCTGGTCCACTGTAAAATGGGCGTGAGCCGCTCGGCGTCCACCGTCATTGCCTACGCTATGAAGGAGTACGGCTGGTCTCTGGAGAAGGCCTACAACTTTGTCAAGCAAAAACGCAGCATCACGCGGCCCAACGACAGCTTCATGAGACAGCTGGGTGAATACGAGGGAATTCTTGACGCCAGGTGACCACTTGCCCTTTTCATTGCTTCTACATTTGCCAAAACATTTACTGTTCAAACTGTAGTTACTGTTACTGTTTTTTGTTTGTTTTGAAGAAGATTTTGCTTCTTTAGCTATGCTATTGTATCTAACTGTGCATGACTGTAAAAAACTACTTGTTGGCTACATTAACCTTGTAGCTCCAGTGCAAAACTAAAAAAGCAAACTTGGCCACTAAACCTGGTCTTTGCTGGTCAGCTACACATATCAGAATATTATGAACACCCCTGGAATGAACTAGGCCTATTCTATCACCTCCCCTTCCATATAGTAGCACTTTGTAGTTCTATAATTCCAGACTGTAGTCCCTCTGTTTTCTGCATACTTTGGCCTCCTTTGGCCTCCTTACTTTGGCCTCCTTTTCTCTCCTTTCAATGGTCAGGACCCACAGGACTGACCACCACAGAGCAGGTATTATTTAGGTAGTGGGTGATTTTCAGCACTGCAAAGACACTGAGATGGTGATGACGGGGCTTTGTAACTAATCTGTGCTTCCTCTTTAGCAAGCAGCGCCACAACCGCCTGTGGCGTCCAGACACTGAGTGTGATCACCCGGACTGCCAGCAGGCTGCTTCTTCCTGCTGCAGCGACCCCGAGGGCGTGACCCCTGGTGCCACCCCATGCTGTGAAGCCGCAGCCCACTCTTCCCCCCTTGCACTGGAACTGGACCCTGCCAACCCCCAGAACTACAATTACTACTTCCGCCGGCTGTCCGATTCTGCCCTGGACAGCGACCCATCCACCCCAGTCCGCGCCCCACCACTTCTGGACGTGGATCGTGTCTTCATCGAGATCGAGGACGTGGAACGGGACGCCCTCCTGGATGATGAGACCTTCGAGGGGCGGGATGGCCTCCAACTGCCCCGCTTCGCCGCATCAGGAGAGGGCACAGCGGCCCAGACATGCTCGCGGGGGTCAGAGCCTTTGGAGGAGCTCCGGCTGCGTCTGGAGTTCAGCACAGTAGAGGAGGAAGACGAGGAGGAAGCGCAGAAAGAGCAGGAGGAAATGGAGGCATTGGCTGAGGGTGGGAGGAGAGGTGGGGGAGGAGCAAAAGAGAAGGAGGAGGAGTGTGAGGAGAGTGGGATCGATCTGGGAGCCATGAATCACCTCTGCAACGAAAACTCCAACAACAACAATCACCTCAGAACACGGAACAGCCTCGCTGTGAGTATAGCAATTCGATGTCCTCATATGTTCTGAAACTTTCATTGACTTGTTAGGCTTCTACTACATTCTGCGAACAGTAATTTTACACATTGGTTCTACAGCATTTACAGTATATCACCTTGTACTGTTACTCACTGCCGCCTTTATGTGGTCCAGGACATGGATTTTTTCCTCAGTTTTCTGTTTTTTCTTTTTCTGTTTAGGAGAGCATCCTTAAGAAGCAGCCGGGGAAACCCAGACCAGCGCTTAGCTCTCTCCCCACACCCAAGCCCAGCCGCATCACTCACTCGGATTCTTGTGGTCGGGGCCTTGCTCCTGTAACCCCCCATAATGTGCCCAGTATCTCTATCGAGGTGCCACCCTGTGCCAATGTGCCAGTCATGCCCATCACTCCCAGTCTGCTGCGGGCTTGTGGCCCTTGCTGTGACTGTGCCAAGTGCGGCAAGGCAGCCCCTGATCCGTGCCTTGATTCGGTCGCTCCGGACAAGCCAGAGAACAAATCGCTGAACCCCCTCCAGGTGGGAGAGGGCAGTGTATTGCGGGAGGAGGTGGAGGGGAGTGGATGTTTAAGAGGGAGAGACAAGGCAGGGGAGGGCTCCACAGGCATACACAAGGATGGAGTCTCGACTCTGGGATCAGAGAGGCCAGTGGGACCTGCCTACCCACCGCAGCAGGAGGCACTAGTGCACCTTCACAGGTCTGGCCTGGTTCGCCGGCGAGCTGAGCGCCTGGAGAAGCTCTCCGGCTTGTTCCAGGAGCACTCGAGAGATCATCCATTGAAGACCCCGGAGCATCCATATGCAGACCCTTCCTCTGGACCTTTCGGGGCACAAGCGGATTTGTCTTCAGACGCCGCAGCTGTGCCCCTCACGAACGAGTCCTTGCTAGCCGCCCTTGGATCGGGGGGCTTGACACCTGTGTCTTCGCCACATGGCTCCACGCTCACGCGAAGCTCCAGCAGTGACAGCATCCGGAGCGTGCGGGGCAAGCCTGGCCTGGTGCGTCAGCGCGCGCAGGAGATTGAAGCCCGCATGCGGCTGGCAGGCCTCACCGTCCCCTCGCGTCTCAAACGATCCAACTCTCTCGCCAAGCTGGGCAGCCTCACCTTCTCCTCTGAGGATTTATGCTCCTCTGCATGCTCCTCCGATGCTGGGACCCTGCTGCTCCTGTCACTGTCGCCAGAGCCGGGTCACGCCGTCAGCCCAGACTGGCTCTTCAGTCCTGGGGGGGCAGGGCCAGCTGAGCCCAGAAGCTGACCACAAAGATCAAGGATACATGTGAGATGTTGCCCTGCTTGGGAGAGTTTCTCTGCACAAGGATTTCCTTCCTGAAATTTCTTTCTCGGCAAAGCCCACAGAAGGAACTTTGGGAGGACGGTACTGTACATGAACTGAAAAACAAAGAAACCGACATTTTAAACACTATGAATATAAAAAATATGCTATTTAAAGAAAAAAAAAGAAAAAGAAAAAAGCGAGAGATAGCCAAATATTTTAAGAACGTAAAAGCAGTGGATCCCAACCCTGGTCCTGGAGAACTCTGTAACACGCAAGGGTTCAGCTAATCAACCAATTAACACGCCATTCCTGAGTTAAAGTGGGTGTATTTGAGCAGATAAACACTGAAATATGCAGGGTACTCCCAGACCAGCCTTGGGAACTGCTGGTTCAGAGGCTTTTGTTGCATGGAGCTGAAGCTGAATGTGTGTGACAAAAAAAAAACATGTGTAGAGCACTTGCCGCTCCTTGGCCAAATCCTTGAGGGCATCATCGCTTTGGTTCAACCCTGCAGAACCAAGCAGCCATATTTGCCGAAGGCCTCTGCCCGACAGGGCAGGAGAGATTGTTACCTGCTTTTTCCATTCATCCACCCATCTATGTCCCGTTTCAGTGTGAATCACATCTTCCTGCTGACTTTGAACGACACTTTTAAATCACAGTCCTTCCGGACAGCCAAGGAAAAGGGACGTCCGGATTGTCGCTGGTGACTCTTTCTGTGCTGACAGGCTTCTACGATGTTGGGGGTGAGGGTGGGAAAGAAGACAATTCTGTTCAAATCTCTGTGCTGTTCTCCCGCTTGGTACATCCACAGAAGCCGCTGGAGATGTTTGGCTGTTCTTTCTTCTGGCCTGCGACCCATAGTACATTTTATTTTGACTAAATCTTAACACTACAGACATGTTAAAAAAAAAAAACACACACACACTAGGCTGCATGAAGATTTGCAAGAGAGCTGTCGATTGACTCCGACTCTTTGTTTCGGGTTCCTTGTGGTGCTCTTCTTTGCTGTAATGGGGAGTGAGGGGGGGGGGGGGGGGGGGGGGTCAAAAAAACCAAACATCAAAGCACAGATATCTTCACATACTCAAGAAATGAGGTCATCCTAACCCTACGCTTTGAGGCTAGAGTTTTGGGGCTCTGGCACAGTTCTCAAGATCAGTGAAAGATTCTCCAGTGAAGCTCATTGCCTGGGGAACAGGAGATTATAGCCATAGAAAGCCATACTCCAGTAACTCGTCACATTGGAGGCTGGTTCTCGAATGTGATGGGTGACCGGTTCCGTCGTCTCATTTGATACTTATGCATCGGCGTAGTTTGAAAGAGCTGGAGGGGTGGAGAACCACATTTGTTCCCTGGACCAGGAACTAACTGCTTGACTGTTCGAGTTTTAAGGTAGCTTCCATATTGATCAAAGCTGTTACAAATCTTTGAAGAACTTTTGACTTCCCAGAAATACTTAAAGGGCCCATATCATGGAAATTCCCTGTTTATATACAGTACTAGTAAAGTAAAAAAAAAAAGGTACCACCCACACTCCAACCCATACTGCCTACACTTGGAATTTGAGCTGCATTAAGCCGATTCAGCTTACCGAAATTTTAGCATAGACATTTTTAGCTCGGACTGCCTTTTGAATGAGGCAGCCAGTCACAACAAAGGCCGTTTATATGGCAAAATGTAGGATATGGGCCCTTTAAACTACTTTAACTATACAATTCCATTTAGTTCCATTCAATCCAATTGCCTATACAATTCCGTACCCTTTGGCGAAATCGGAAGCTGTCGGTGTCGGACAGAATCGCACACCATTTGGATCCGTCATATGCTTCTGTTTGTGTGTCTGTGTATCCAGACGCTTCTCATTAACCCTCCCTCCCCCCAAGACACAGAGTCAAACACACATGTTGTCATTTTTGCCACGTCGGCAGGTTCGTTCCCTTTATTTCCAAATCAGTCAGCCAACTGCGACCCGCTGTCCGAGTACTTGAGGTTATTTTTTTATTATGCAACACTCTTTTACTTGCAATGTTTTTTTTTGTTTGTTTGTTTGTTTGTTTGTTTTTTTTAACTCTTATTTTGTACATTTAACGATGCTGTTAATGTGTTCAACATGCACTTCTGAAATGTGAGGTGTGTGTGTGTATGTGTGTGTATGTGTGTGTATGTGTGTGTATGTGTGTGTGTGTGTGTGTGTGTGTGTGTATATAAGCACTACTGTTTAGCGATGAGGTCATGAGCCAGCTCATAGAACACGCGCATCCTCGGCTGCAATGCACACGCATGACAATGCACTGTAGATAAGTTCTAGGTATCGCTGCTGTCCTGCAAAAACCTTGCATCTTCATGGGTTTGTTTTTTGTTTGTTTTTTTGCCCTTTTTCACTTTCTTGGCATAATGTGTTCTTCACAATGTGTCAAAATGTCAGGATGGATGGACCAATGGAAATTGCTCAGCATTAAATTCTATTCCATTGACTTCCATTGAAAGTGAGGGATTTTTTTTTTCCCATGGGAGGTGTGAGGTTTTTTTTACGTGACAGTGGCAATATTTGTATTGCTCATTGAAAGTTTCAAATTCCAAGCTTGCTTTTAAAGTGTGAGCATGTTTTCTTTGTCATTAATGACACATGGAAGTCTTTTATTGATGGAAATTTTCCTTTAGATTCAGTACAGCAAATGAGAAGCTCAACTGTACACCTTGTGCTGTTACGCTAAATCTAACATGCTAGTTACGTTATGGTGATGCCGTCACATTGGTGCGTTGAATTGAAACCTCAGTATATAACACATCGGGTTTCTACATACAAACAATCAAAAATCAAAGGGTGAAGAAGCAGATACGGGAGTGTTTTTTCTATTTTGAGAATGTAGAGAAGATGTTGGGGAAACCCCACAGCGATGAAGACGTCCTGATGCTAGCATAGCCACTGATAATAAATACTAAACAACATTGTAAACAGCACAAACTCAAAAGTGTCCACCTTCAAGATCACCATTATCAGGGTTTTTGTCATCTTTAAGCCTGAAAGTCTTGGTCAGCATCTTTACAACAGACTTTAATAGTCTTCAGTAGGACAAAGAAAACATGCTTATAGTTTTTTAAATGCAAAAAAAAAGCTAGGAATCCCCAAACTTTTGATGAGTATAGGTCCTCAAATAATGGAGGCCAACCGACGGTACCTGTGTCCTGATGACGACTTTGAGAAAACGGGGCATGGCGTCAAATCCTGACTTGAATCAACTGCTTATAACGTTCGTACATACGTTCGCTGACGTGTTCGTACATATCTTGCACTCTGGCATCAAGAAGCGCTACCATACACCTGCGCGTCAATCCAATCCTCCCTCGGGACCCAGAAAAGACGCCTGGGTGCAGTGTTTGTTCGTATTCCTTGGGGTGACGGCCCTCGCTCTGTTCTTTGGGCACATATCAACGATTACTGCTTGTAATTGTAGAAATGCAGCAATATTGGAATTGTGGTGTTCCACTCTTTTGGAGTACAGAAAAACAAAGGTTTAAAATATCAGCCAAATCTGAACAGCTTCTGATAGTGGTATGCTTCTGACATCATCATCATCATGCATCCCTACAGAATTCCGATTTAAAAATTTTGGAATTTCACAGCAAGCTCAGTAGTTTTCATGCGATCTATGAAATCTGTTCCTGCTTGAGCTTCAAGGTTACTTCACTTTGCCCAGGATGTGCAGTTGTGTTGTCTGATGTTTTTGTTGGTTTGTTTTTGTTTTGATTTTCAAAAAAAAAAAAAAACATGCACTGACCATAATCAAGGACAAGCTCTGACCGCTCATATCGTCCAGAACCAGAAACGAGAGAGAACGAGACTTTGTTGACCTGTTGTTTACAGTTGTTTATCTGTGTTTTTTGCATGTGATTTATGCAGATATCCCTTGACATGAGCTTCCACTAATAATGACCGACGATGATTCCACCATGAAGTAAGAAGCATAAGCCCCTACTGACTTTCCATAGTACCTCCTGTTAGGTAAGTCCATGATGCAGGGATGTTCTTGACAGCACTGGTTCACAGACTAGTCCTCAGGGACCCCCCCCAAACATTCCTGACAGATTGTGGGCAGATTGTGGATCCAGGGTTGGTGACCACCGCTGTAGACCATCTCTTGCCTATTGCAGTGGTTCTCCAACAGGTTGTCAGGAATCCCTCAGACAGTCCAGACTTTTGCTCCGCCCCAGCTAGCAACACATGGGAATTTGGTCTAAATGGCGGAGGGGGTGGGGTGGGGTTCCTGGGAGCCAGTTTAGGAACCTTTGTGCCATTGCACTCCCAACGGCCACTTTATGAGAAACTAAGGTCTCGTTCTGAGTTTGGGGCTGTATGGTGCCAAGAGCTGACGCAGTTTCGATAGCTAGCTGGACGTCCTGGTGCAAGCCTGGCGCTCCCCTAAAATGTGTGTGTTCCATTCCACTGAGCTTCAGTAGCCGCCAAATGGCGTTGTGTCCCTGAACGCCTGCTACCCGGGCGTTCGCTGCGTCTTCTCCAGTGGTCACGCAAGAGAGTAGCTGGTTCAGGTTGGCCACAGTTGCATATCACGTTATCAGTGTAAAAGTGCCTTACCCCGAGACACCCAGAGAGGCAGTTCCATACACATCGTCCCTCCGATCACATTGCCAAGCAGGCCAGGAGGGAGGTGCCGGTTAGGCGAACGGTTTTGTATCGTAGAAAGCTGGCAGATGTTTTGCGTTGCAGCTGCTCCAGCTCGTTTATCGCTGTGCTCTTAAATCCAACGTAGGTTTTTCTTATTTTTTATTCCTCTTAGATTAGCTCGACTTTTTTTTCCCACAAGAACATTTCGGAGGGGGGGGGGTGGACTGACACGCTTCAAACAGATGTTATAGAGTTGCCAAGTTTACCGTGTTTTCTTTGTCATTGCAGAAAAAGACGGTTTTAAAGCAGAGTGTACGACCAAAGTCATACATTAAAGAAAAAAAAAATAAATCGCCACTGTATAGAATTCGTCTCCTGAGTAACCACTGTCGCTCCGACGTTCTTTAGCTGATGCCACTTTTATTGCACCTTTGGGACGGATGGTTACAGTGACCGAGAGAGAGGTCTTCGCTCGAACCAGGCCACAGCAGGCCTGGGCCTAAATCAGTGACCAAGAAAAGCAGCCATATTGTTCGTGCTAATTGGAGGATAGGAGGAGGAGGAGGAGGAGGAGGTGGAGGTGGTAACCTGACAAAATGACTCCGACAAGCAATTCCCTTTCTCCGTCACCTCTCTCTTCCTCTCTGTCACCACGGTTACCATTTGTTTGGGTTTTGTTTATTTTTTTCTGGTTTGTTTTATATTTAAGTATGCAGTAATTTTGTCTTTTGTACTGCGAACTTGCTGTAGTTTTCGATGCATATTGCACTTTGTACATTTTGTGGAAATGATGTAATGTGTGTATATTATGGAAATAAACTTTTTTTTCCATTCTGTTCCACTTGGGTTTTGTTTGTTTGTTGTTTAATAAAAGAGAAATGAACAGTTAAATCAGTAATCTGGCATGCTCTCAGGTCTGTTGAATTAAAAAAGGCAGGTTTAATGAAAGCAGTGGTTCTATATTTATATGGGGGTGGGGGGGGGGGGGGTGTAGCTCCAAATGGAAATATAACTGTAAAAATACATAAAATTATGAATATGCTTTAAAACAAAAAAAGTAAAATGATATAAATATTAATACTAAAATATTTTGAACAAATATTTTTATGAACTAATTTGACTTTTTTTAGTTGAATAAATAAAAATCCTTCTTTGATGTAATGCATGTTTAACTATATTTTTGAAGAATTAAAAATGTAAATATTTATGAATACAAATCTTAGTAATAAGGATTGTTTTTCCAAAATGGAAAAAAAGGAATAATAGTGTGGTCTGAATTATTAGTATTATAAATGATGTGTGTGTTAGAGTATCATTTCTGCCTACAACTAGATAAATACGCAAATAAATAAATACTGTTGAGTAGCGGTGTGTGTGTGTACGATGGTATGTTTGCAGTGTGATAAGATGTCTGGAGCCCTGAGGGACAGTGTGTTTTGCTTCCGTGGCAAAAGGCAGAAAATCTGCCAGAAAACAGGAAATGAGCAAGACTTTTTTTTTTTTCTTCTTCTTCTTTTGTCATCTTTGGCACGAGGATGGAAATGAACTCCCTGCCAGTCTCTTAGTCTCTGAGCAAAAGGTCGGAGACCTTCAGCATTGCAATGGTTGTTTTTTTCCTCTTTTTTTTGACAAGGCCTCCAGACATTGATTACCTGAGTCAAATCTTAATTCATTCTATGACTCTTTACACCTGCTAATACTCATCAATCAGAGGATCACCAATCTTTCAGCTGGCATTTTCTACAGTGCGGAATGTTGTTAGGAAAATGACAGTTCAGGGGAACTGTGGCAGTGAACCTGAGATCTGGAAGACTGAGAAAAATCGCAGAGAACTGCTTATATGCTGGTATGACAGGCGAATCAAAACCCCCCTATGACTGCAGTACCTGCAGTCAAAGGGAGGGTGTGCACCGTTCCACTGTGCAGCATTGCTTGCTTCATAGAAGGGTCATAAGACGGAAACTTTACCTGTGAAGAAGGATACCATCTGTTTAATGGATGAAGCTGAAATGAGGATGGCTTGGGTAAGAGGATATGACCCAAAACGCCTCCAAATGCCACAAACGGAAGCTTTTGGAATGGCCCTTACAGTTTTCCTGTCTAACTGCCAGTGTCTAACTTTGTTAGGGTCCTAATTGATGCAAATGAAAATAATTACTTCTAGTCATTTTGTATTTTGGGCCGTTAAGTAGAAAGTGCATCTCTTTCCTTTTCTGTAGCCAGGACATTTGTTAGGCTGTGGTCACAGGCCATGGTCATGTTCTGCAGAATTCTGCAGGCAGGACCTCAGTGAGGGATGCTTGTCCCATCTACTGTAGTCATGGTAACTGAGTGGACACCCATACTTCAGTACCATGTGGATTCTAACTGGAATGTCAGTCTTGTTCTTGATTGAACAGAGAGCTCTGCGGGCCTGCAGGCCTTTTCCTTCACTGTCAGAGCAAAGCCTCCAGTTTAGTAGAAATTGCACCTCGGGGACCTGGGACTCAAAAGCACCTATTGTAGGAAAGGGTTTGATCTAGGGTGGTGCTATGCTTTTCTTTCGCTAGATTATTACCTTCGATTTATTAGGGTATACCGTCAAGGCTTGGCAGTAAGAGTGGGACCTACACAATACTAGGTTTTAATGTTCTGGTTGATCTGTTAACATATCTAGGAGAGTTGGAGATGTATACCACACCCTCGAGTAAGGACCTCAGTAAGCCAAACTAGAGATCATCTCAGCTGGACAGCATCCACTGACGCCCGTGATTCGAAGAGGTGCATCCTGTTTGGACGTTGCCGTGGTAACCAGGAGGCAAAACAGAGCCATTGTTTCAGTCATCCTGCATTTTTGCAGCCTCCCTGAGACGGGTCTTTCTCTCACCCTGGGGTTCGGGACAAGCAGTGCTCAGGTTTCCGAGACTGGGATAAGACACTCACTCCCTGCTGTGAGGATAATGACCTGTGTGGTGAGCAGGTGCTGTGCTATTGGCTGATATCACCCAGACTGAAGTTAATGAGGCTTTGTTGGTACTGTAACTCTTAAGACCTTATAAGCTCGTTTTATAAGGACAATGTCAGGGTGGACCACCTTGGCGGGGAGACCACCATGGTCACCTCACCACCCTCATTTACACCACAGGCAAAAAGTCTGAAAGACTTGCAAATGTCTCCTTGTTTCTGTGTGGTATCTAGGCGGATCTCTCCCATTCGTCCGGCCTTCAAAAGCAGCACTGAAGACCTTAGATGTCAGAATAACTACCAAGAGACGTGACACAGGAGGTAGCCAATCACCTTTAGATTTTGATGATGCGTCAAAACTTTGGACACACCTGCTCGAATGTGTGCTGATCATCGTCTTAAAAACATCTGAAATTCTAGGGTAAGGACTTGATACATGCAAAGCCAGCCACCGCCTCTTTTCAAACCGCTGCCGATCTGGCATTGCTGGGCAGGTGTGTCCATAACTTTATATACCCCTGGTCCCAGACAGTATGATTGAGCTTGCTTTCTCCTTTCAGATGGGTAGGGAGACTATCTTGTATATCTAGGGTGATGATTAAACTGGGAAGCAAACCACTTCTGTAGATCCTGAGTCAAAGCATGTTGACCTGTCTTAATAAACAAGTTACCCACTGTTAGCTCCTGCAGTTTTAGCTACTCCAGTTCTGTTCTGGAGAGTCTATTTGGACGAAGCTCAAAGCTTCCCCGCTTCACTTTACACTTCTACAGCCTTTGGTGGGTTGCGCATTGGTTTTGATCTAAGCATAATAAAAATCAGTCATGCACCCCGGTGTACGACTCATGTGTAAATACAGAGAAATGAATTAGCAATAGACGGATGGATTTTCAAGGGAGTGCAACCAGGAATAGTAATAGCTGTTGATACAGTGAAGCTAATGGGTTAGCTGCTGGATTGATAGTGCTGGGCCCAAAAGAGGGATATGGACTTATTTGGCATTACTTTTAGGTGAGTTCATATCATTGCTTTGGGGTTTAAAGACATCCAGCATTACACCACCACATAGTCTACATACATAGCCTTTTTAATGTAGAGGTTTAGAGAATGTAAAGCTTTCATTGAACAAACATAGGCAGTGTTATACACACTTCATGGATGACTGTATAACTCATTAAGGAGAAATCTGCCAGAACCTACTAAACTAGCTAGCTAGGTATCGAGAACAGCTACATCAAGCACTGCTCTTTACAATGGGATTTTCATGATGTTATCCCAGTATCTAGCTTTCAGTGTAAACAAAATGTGGTCGAAATGTCACTGAAAAGCCTCGTTTTTATTTACTGTTACATACATGTCCTGCAGACTCCACACTATGCACATTCTTGTGCTATCCCTCATGTAACCCACTCTATATTTAGTTTATTAGCTCATTAGCAAGCTCCTCGTGTGCAGGGTAAGGTGTGTTATACTGTTCTTGGCCTATTTATGTTGTTGAAATGCTACGTCACATATAGCAACCAATCACCAGCTTCCACTTGCATTCAAAAAAACTTGACTTACACATCCTCTCTGCTGCTTTTAGATGCCGATGTCTTGTCTTTCCACTCCTGCCTTCATTTTGGGCAGTTTGGCTCCGCCCCTGCCATCCGTGTACGGCAGGATCAGCAATGGAAATTCAGTGGAGATTCATCAGCCCAGGCTACATTTCTCCAGTCCTCAGCTGACCAGTTTCGGCAGGCCTGTGCCCACTGCAGCCTCAGCTTTCTGTTCTTGGCTGACAAAAGCAGAACCCGACATGGTCTTCTGCAGACATAGCCCGACTACCTCAAGGTGCTGTGCGTTCCAAGATACACTTCTGCTCACCACAACTGTACAGAGTGGTTATCTGAGTTACCATAGCTCAGTTAGAATCAATCCAGAACTCCTGCCCGCTGCATGTTTTTGCTTCATTGAACCAATCTGAGTAAACTCTAGAGACTGTTCTGCAGAAATTCTCAGGGGATCAGCAGCAAAATACTCGAATCAGCCCATCTGGCTCCAACAATCACACCTGAGATCTCTTTTGTCCCCCATTCTGAAGGTTGATGTGAACATTACCTTAAGCTGGTGGCCCATGTCCGCATGATTTTAGGCATTTTCACATGATTGACTGATTACATAATTGCAAGAACAAATAGGTCTACAGGTCGTCCCAATAAAGTGCTTGGTGAGTATATCTCTACTTACTACCCACTATTGCTTTCCAGTGATGAATGGGCTAGAAGGACATTGATAAACTGGGCAAGAACAGATGGACTACGAATTGACCTACACTAAGCACCTATATGGTCTAAAAAATAGATACAAGGTAGGTTCTGCTGAATGCACTGCCACAGACTAAGACACTGAGACAATGGGGTAGGGACTCTATAGGCCCTTATCACTGTCCAGCTCTGATCAGCTGTGCAAATTCACAGCGAGAGAGGAGTAACTTATTGCATTAGGCAAATTAGCCCGTGACATCAGCATAGGAGAGCAATAAAAAGCCCTGCCAATGACATAGAGGAGCAGGAGAAGAACAGGGCAAGACGCTTCAGCCGGCCGTCCAACAAAGAGTCGCCTTGTCCCGGTGGACGGAGCAGCTCAGTCACTGAAATCCATTACAATCACCGGTAAGTGTCACATACACCCATACTTTGACTCACTTACATTGTTAAGACATTGAGACTTCACTGAGGGATCCAAAGGTTTGCAAAGTAGGTCATGACTTGTATAGCTTACACTAGCGTCAACTTTTACAGTCGGAAGACTTCTTTCCCAAAGTGTGTTGTGCGGGGCGAGCACAAGGCGATCAAGTGATTTGCCTTAAGCCTGGCTGAGGACAGCAAGACAATAAGGCAGTTGTGGAAGCCCAGGATGGGATGAGGTCTCACTGGAGACTGCAGGCTGATCTGGGATTCCTTCTTGCCTTTCATGTTTCTACAAATGAAATTACATGGATCAGCCTGTCTATGATGAGCACTCCTGCACTCTGAAGAACAACAAAGGTGCTGCAAAGGGCTCCTGAAGAACTAGGGATATAACGATGTAACGCACAGTATTGAATTGTAACCTTCATCGCGACTAGCATGTTAGCATGTGTCTAGTGTGCTAGCCAGGAGGGATCATATTAATTCATGGATGGAGCATTAGATCATGATCAGAAATGATTCATTATTAAAATATACTTTTAAAATATTGAATGCTCTAATAAAACGAAAATAGAAATGTTAGCATGTTAGCATAAGGAGCAAAACTCAAGTGATCAATAATATCTGGAGATCATGATCAAACTAATTCTAGATTGTAGAAATGTGATCTTTACGTTTTACGTAGGTGATTGCCACCTTCATTCAGTAGCCACATATACCCCCTTACCCCTCTTGTCGCCAACTGTCGCTAGCTATGTAGGAACTGCGAAATGATGCAACCTGAGAGCTTGTAGAGTGATCCCCAATGCCTTGCGAGGAACATTTTGGCCTACTCTTCCTTGTAGAACTGCTTCAGTTCAGTGACATTTGTAGTCTTTTGAGCTATTTAAAAAGTTTACATTGCGTTTTCTGTCCGTCATCGTGAACTAGGCCTGCTTGTGTGCTTTAGATCATTGTCTTGTTACATGACCCAACTGCATTTCAGCTTCAGTTCAGCTTCTGTTCTTATTTCGGAAAGCATGTTAAAGCTTTTGTCAGACATACTAGGGCCAAAAATAATTGGATTTGATTAGATTTAGATGTGTTTTTACTGATGTCGAGTCATGAACACTGACCTGATTTAAAGGCCCAAAGTTAGATCGGACAGGGCTGGCCCAAATCAAGGCCTGTTATGTCTGAACCCTAGGAAGTTACAAAATTACAAAATCCTTTTTCATGCCACTTTATTTCTGGACCAGTGACTGTAGAAAACATGGACAGTGCAACCGATGCACAGGTCTACCACCTCCACTGGCTGTTTGCAGTATGATGTGTAGTTCAGCTCATGTTCCCCTGTGTTACAATGACAAAACAGCCCATTTTCCCATCTCATTTTCCTCCTCTAAACTGTCTTTCCAGTATCTCCAGTATCTCCTGTAAGTCTAACCGTTAGTTTTCCCAGTGCTAAAATTGGCCCATTGTTTGTACACTTTTACTGTTGAAATTTTCCACTTACCAGACAAACTGGGAATCCAGGGGGGGAATCTGCTCTGCTTCTTACCTGTGAGCTCACTGAAGGTGGTCTGAGACACACTTGGCGTGGGAGAAGGGGGCAAATCTGGCTTGCCTCTGGTCTCAACATGGCGGACAGATCTGACTGCATTTCTGCAGAACAGAATGGAACCACAGTGTCCATGTTTCTACAGTCACTGCTCTAATAAGACTAATAAGACATTTCTAGGTGGGTTCTAAATGAGTTTGTGCATGCATTTTACTGGGACCTATCTAGGGCCCATAGGCATTGTGCAACCTAGTTGAGGCCATGTTTAACCCCTTCTGGTCACATCACTGACCCTGGTGGTCACCAATATGTGGGGCCAATGTGGAACCAGAGGACAAACCTTTCTGTTTTCCAGTTGGGCTACGCATACAGGCCCCACATACCTGGGCTGCTGTTAACATGACTAGTAAATTAGTTTGTGTGTTAGCTTAAGGCTAACACACAATATGGACAAAAGTATTGGGACACTGCTCATTCAATGATTCTTAAAAATCAAGGGTATTAAAAAGAGTTTATCCTGATTTTGTTAAAGTAACTGTTTCAACTGTTCAGGGAAGAAGGTTTTCTGTGAGGTTTTGGAGCATTGCTGTGAGGATCTGATTGCTTTCAGTGACAAGAGCAGTAGTGAGGTTACAATGGTGATTGATCACCACCCCCACCTCATCCCCAACTCATCCCAAACTTATCGGATGGAGCACCATCCATCTTTCCAGAGAACAAAGTTCCACTGCTCCACAGCTCAATGCTGGGGGGCTTTATACCCCTCTAGCCCACACCTGGCAAATACATTAGCAACATTAGCACATTTTCACCTACTCTGTATTTTTGTCATATCAAAAATCTGCTTAATTCCAGTGTGGGATCCAATGTGAGCATTTTTGGATGGTGTTCCTTTAAAAGAGATGTTGTCCTGGCTTGGCAGGTCGCATGGCTCTTCTGGACCTAATGTCCAAGGAACTATTTTTATCCTGTGAATTTAGCTGTAATGGGCAAAGTAATGTTCCTCCAACTCTTTGTTGACAAGAGTTCTGGATTGTTGTTGCTGTCTGTGAGCTAGGTAACTTTGACAAAATGTGTCCCAGTTCAGGGCTGAACTTGGAATAGCCAAACTTGATTTTTTAAAATCTTATTTTATGGAAACTCTTGTAAGCTTGCCACCATGAATTGTTGTACGCTGGCTGATGTGTGTATGTCTAGGAGAGCGGTAGAAAGGGACAGGAAACACATTGCCATTGTAGAACCTTGCCCATTACATGAGTCATTCCCACTGCAGTTCTCAGCATTGTGCCACGGGGTTACAATAAGGACCAACGTGTGCGTCAGAAAGCATCATGGCATGTTTTTCATGCAAAAACATTTGGACAGTCCGCGCGAAATCTTGAGTCTCAGTTTTTCAACAACACAGCTGAGGAATGGAACAGTATCTGGTAAACACATCACTATTGATGTGGCCTCTGCACCTTCAGCACATACAAGTGTATAATCTTTCCTGTAGAAGGGATGACACCAAGATAGCAGATGATGGATGTGTTTCCTGTTCGCGTAGGTAAAGAGGAGTCATTGAGTACAGACAAAGAATCTGCAACGCACCACCCTGAGGGGAAAGTGGAGCTTTCGGGGAGGTGATACCAGCAAGAGAGAGCGAAAGATCATTCAGAGCAAGATTTCGAAAGAGTACACAAATGGCATGTGCCTGTCGGCAGCTGGTCAGTGTTTGGCAGGAGACTGAACTGCCTTACAGCTGCTAGAAAAAGTAGGTGAACTCTTTGGAAGTAATAAAACGTGGATGATCGTTATCTTTGTAACATTTATGGCCAAACAGAATTCAACTAAACCTCTATTGAGCACATTGAGTAAACATCCAGGCTAAAAGTAAGTTGTTTCAGTTAAATAGGCAAAACAAAGACTGGTTAAGAGCAAATCCTACAAAAGACTGCACAATTTGGGCCTGGACGCCTTATGATCATTGAAGGAAAATTAATTCAAAGATGTTATAAAACATTTTACAGAAGAATGTAAGGGCAGCAATTTATGATCTCAAGCTGAAGAGACACTGGGTTATGCAACAAGACAATGACCTGAAGCACACTTGCCAAAATTACTCAATAATAAACATGTTCGTGTTTTTGTTTAGTTACACTGAGTTTGTCTTTAATTGTGACTTAGACAACAAACAGGATAATTTTCTAAAATAAAACTAAATACACCTCAACACAGTACCAATGTCAATGACTGCAGTACATACGTGGTAGCAGTTACAAACTGATGGTGACTCTTGGAGAGTGGAGATTTCTGTCCACATACAGTTGACTCCATAAGTATTTTGACAGTGACACAATTTTCTGAATTTTGAAGCAATGGAGCAATTAATTTGTGATTGAAGTGTGGGCCTTTAGCTTTAATTCAAGGAGTTAAACAGGGTTGATTTTTTTTCTCAGACAGTGATTAAGTCTAGTCCTAAATGCTAAATGAAGATTCCCCATTGAAAGGACAAGGTAGGCCTGGATTTGGCTTAATTCCTGTCTGGGAAACTGACCCTTAATATGAAGTCCAAAGAAATACTGATGCAAGTTCAACACTATGAGCCTATTCAAACTCTGAGGCAAAGCCAATCAGAATCTTCATTTCTGGGTAGGGGCGGGCCAACAAAGTCAAACCAAAGTCTGTTCACTGGGCGGCCATCTTTGTGACGTTGGGCAGTTTTTTGCACTCACACAAGACCAGGCTCTTATCTGTATGAACGAGGAGAGACCAAAATACTTCATGTCAAGGGATGAGTACAAGTGTCTTCATGAAAGTAAATACTGAGGATTTACCTCAACATCGGAACCACTGCTAACACTCAAGAACAGAAAGGTCAGATTAGACTGACAGAAAACATCTACACACGCCTGACCATTCCTGAAACAAGAATCCTTGGATATACGAAACCATCATGATGAGAAGTGAAGAGTATGGCAAAGGAAAATATGGGCTCATTATACAAGGCATACCACACCATCTGTCAAACATGGTGGAGGCAGTGTATGGCATGAGCATGTATGGCTGTCAGTGGTGTTTATTGATGACGTGACTGCTGATAAAAGCAGCAGGATGCATTCTAAAGTGTATAACTCTTCAGTCGAATGCTGCAAATTGATAGAACAGTGCTTCAGAGTAGACCCAATGCATAATGGCTTAAGAGATACTATGAAAGCCACCCAAGACCTTGAAATGGAATGTTCTTAACTGGCTGAGTCAGTCACCTGACCTCAACCCAAATGAGGATATTTTTCACTTACTGAAGACCAAAGTGAAGGCAGAAGCAGCAGCAGAAGGTAGGTGACTGCAGTGAAGGCCTGGCACAGCATCTCAAGGAAAATGGCTAAAGTCTTTAAAAAATAATGTGTGGAAAAAACTGTGGATTGCCCTTCACCTTAAAGATGTGTGATTCAGGTCCTTCAGTGCCAAAATAATGTTGTGTGTGAGCGTGTCGGACGGAGTGAGAGGACAGACCACAAAGAGGCTGTATACAAGTTCTGTGACAGATCAAGACTGTGAGACAAATTTCATATTCAGATTGAAAGCAGATAGAGAGAGTTTAGAGGGAAAACAAGGGGTGCAACATCATGTACCCTTATGCAGCGCTGCGACACCACTCGGCCCGTAGCTGTAGCCAGTGTGTCTGATAGTAGCATTAACAGCTAAAGTGAGGGAGTAATAGAGTGAGAGCAAGCGATTCACTGGTAAGATCTCCAGTGAAACCTTGTGACTCTAATTCCCGCTTTCCTGCTGACGCCGTGGTCCACGTAACGAGAGCAGCATGAACGATCAATGGCTGTTCAGAAATGCCTCGGTCACAAGATCTCCGAGGGAAAACACTCAGTTCCCACAAAAGGTCAGAGTTCACAACATCACTGAGTCGAGTAGTTGGGACACGCGTGAAATTGCAGCAGTGCTTGTCAATTAGTACAGGAAAGGTACTTACATGACCAAAGCAGAGCAGCATGAAACTGATACGGTTAGCTAACGTCATAATGATACATATACAGAGAGAATGGGGAGTGAATGTGTAGGAGTGGGGAGAGCTCAGCCTTGTGCAAGATAAGATCAGGCATTGCTGGCATGCCTTACCCATGGCATCGTTCTGTAACATGCAGTTAGCCCACCACCACGAGACTCCAGCAATAACATAATCTCTCTTTCCACAGAATGCAATGGGACAGAACCAAGGCAGGGGGGCGAGTGAACAGGAGGGCGGTCCAACAGGCCTGGAGGAAGAGGGACCCAGCCCAGAGCCAGAGGAGGCCGGGGAGGAAGGAAATCCTAGCGAGGTGACCTGCACAGAAGGGGAGGATCAAGCAGGAGCGGGCGGTGAAAGTCTGGACCTGGTCCCAGGCATGGAGCCAACATTACCTACCCTAGAGCTGGACACGCTTTCTCACGCAAAACAGAGCCCTCCCATGTATCAGGCACAGACAGCCTGGACGAAGGGAGGGGATGGAGCGGGAGAGAACGTTGGGGAAGAAAGAGGAGGAGGAGAGGGAGGCAGGGCTGAACCTTGGGCTTCACGGCAGCCACATGATAGCAGAGTCTCTGAGAGAGGCACGTTGTGCGCCGAGGTGGCCGGCTCTTCAGAACCTGTTCCAGAGCCCACAGCTGTGGCAGAAAAGAGCAACAGAATGGACCCGGAGAGTTCAGTGAGGAGTCAGGAATGGACGCCTATTCCGCATCATCAGGAGAACTTTCATGGCCTTGGAATGGACTCGCTTGACAAGGATGAGGACCCTCAACTTAGCAACAAGCACCCTAGCATGGATGCAGTCACTTCCAGGGGGAGAATCAACATGCAATCTGAGCAGGAAGATGTAGACAAGCTTAAGAAACAAGAAGGAAACACCATGAACCTCAAGGCATTCACAGTGACTGAGAATGTCAGTGATGCCAATGCTTCAGATGGAAGTCCTGTGCTGAAGCCTGAGGCATCATCTAGAGCCAGAGAACAGAAGAACAGCATAGCAACACTAAATGCTATTACATCGGCATCATCAAGTTCAGAAACGTCCCTAGGTGGACCTGCTGCTACAGTACTGATCTCTGATCCACGGGTCTCCTCTGCTTTAAAATGCAGCTCAGCCAAATCTGAATCTCAAGAGAACGGAAAGTCTAATGAGACGGCGTCTCCCAGATGTCCTGGAGTAGAGCAAAACATGGAAATACCATCTGTTGCCAGAGGAGATGGATCACCCCTTAGGACAACAGAGGTGTTGACTGCAGAGATACCTGAAATCCTGAACAGTGGAGATTCCTCTCCGAGGGATATCAGCACAGACGAGAGAGAAGCTAAAGTGCACCAGGCCACAGATTGTAACCCCAAGAGTAAACCAGAGCAGACAGTATTAACATTGACAACGGGAAGGAGGAGCATGTCTAACCCTGATGTTTCTGTAACAGCATCCTTGGTCCTTAACAATCACTGTAAAGACCACCAGAAAAAGGACGATCGCCCCTCCGTGCCAGGCACTGATGAAGTGAAGAAAAACAGAGAGGTTTATGCTTCATGTAATACACCACTGGCTGGAGGTGAGAGTGAGGAGAGGGAAGAATCAGAGCCTTTTTCAAAGGGCTTTTCTCGCTCTTTTGATATTAAAGCTTGGAACACGTCTTCATCTCCACAAGGGACGGAGACGGAAGAGGCATCTCCTGCAACCACTGGGTCTGCCAATGAATGCGTGCTTGGCCAAAACAAACCCACATTACAGAACAAAAACGATGAGAATATCATATCCTCCACAAGCAGAACAGACAACAAGCTCTCTCCTAAAACTGGTATCTGGACGCCCGAGACGCTTGCCACAGTTGAGAGTGCCCAGCCAGAGGTGCTGTCAGTCCCTGGCATTGCACATGACACTAAGGCTGTATCCAGCCCCCATTTGGTCTTATGTGCTTTAATGGAAACTAAAGAAGGTCTAATCGACGGCGGAGAAAAGCGAGATCGAGATGTGCTTTCCGCCAAAGATGGGGACAACTTCTCAGGCAGGATGATGTCATTATCCAAAGACTGGAACGAGCCTTCTGGCAAGAACACGGCATCCGAGAGAGATGGAGGCAAGGTATCAGGTGATGTGACGTCAGTGGACAGAAATTTGGACATGCGATCAACCAAAGTCTCGGAGATGGATCGAGACAAGCCCTTGCGTGAGGTGACGTCATCAGAGAGAGACAGAGAGAGCCAGTACGTTGAGAAAAGTCATATTCAACAGGAAACATCTGTGTCCAGTTCTCCCCCTGAGATCACCACAGGTCATGAAAAGGACAGGCCAGAAAAGAAGCCACTGCTTTCACATGTCGAATCAAAGACCAATGTGGCCTTGATCGATTCTTCCCTGCTTGTGAACCCACTAAAGACAAATGACCCAAAACTTGGCCTTCAAGGCCCCATAATTGCATGTGCTGATGCTGGTTTGAAGGAATATGAGACCAAGAATACAACTCTTCTGGATGAGCAAAGTTCCCATCCGTTGGGCAGTATCCAGCACAACGCGGGACAGTGTGAGCTTGCACCACAAGCAACTGGACAAGCTCTTGCTTCCAACCCTGCTGCTCTAAAGTCGAGCCAAACTGATCAAAGTGATGCAACAAGGAATGACCAGGCTCCTTCAGACACGCAAGGTGGCGTCACGGTAAGAGAGAAAGCACAGAGCGCTCCGAAAAGCAGGCCTGTATCTGACCTGATAAAAGAGACCATCCAGCTGCACGAGAAGATGAGGGAGTGGAGCAAGCCAGCAGAGCCCAAAGCTGATGCAGCTTTCGACCCTGCGCAGTCTGTCAAAGTGGCGCAGATGAAGGCTGCGTTTGATCTGCCGAAAAAATCCCCAGATAAACTCCTGGAGAGGAAATCGTCAACACGGAAAGGTAAGATGTGAAGGCTAGTGCCTAGTGCCTAGTCCTGCTCCTGGTGATCTCTCACCCTGGAGTGTAGAGACCAAACACACCTGGCTCTAATATCCGGATGCCTGGGAAGACCTTTGTCACCTGGATCAAGCCTGGTAGATCTCTAGAATGTGGATTAGACACCCCTGTATTAGTGTAACTCTATCATAACTTGGTCACAAACAAGATTGCAGATTTTTTAATCAGTGACACCTGCACTGTGTAGTGGTGTAAGAGTGGTAGCCAGAGTGATTGGTTAACATACCGGATAACACCTTTATTTTCTGACCCTTTTTTCATTTAAACAATGCAAAACAACCAAACAAAAGGGACTTACGTCGATAGCTAGGCAGCTAGCTACCTTGCTGACATCAGCAATCTCTTAACCAATCCTGACTGCTAGCCTAGCGTTTGATTTGCAGGCTGATAAAAAAACAACCAAGCTAGCTTTAGCACAGGGGTGTCGATGGCACAGTTGTTAGCTTTGGCCAGAGTGACTTGGTCAGTGTTGTCTCCTGATTCGAATAAAAGATGTGGACTACATTATGTATGGACAAAAGTTTTAAGACACCATTCACTGTTTCTTCTGATATCTCTACTATTCAGGGAAGGCTTTCTACTAGATTTTGGAGCATAGCTGTGAGGATTTGATTGCTTTCAGAGGCAGGAGCATGAGTTGGATGCTGAGCGGCTTTGTACCACTCTAGCCCACCCCTGGCATTAGGCATGTTGCCAATAGGCCAATTAGGCATGTTGCCAATTTTATTAGGCGTGATACACACAACAATGCAAAAAAAAAAAAAAAAAAACTTTTTGAACGCCTGGTTCCATTCACCACCACTTTGAGTAGTTCTGCCTCTGTAAATTTCTCTCGAACGGAGCATCCCTCATCCAAAAACTTTTGACGACTTGGTTTTCGTTTGAACCATCTCCTTCAGGAGAAATGTAAAAACCTCAGTGGAATTCCTCTTTAAGGCTGGTGTGAGAAGCCCCCCTCCTTGTTTAATTCCGATCAGGGCCTCTGAGGCTGCAGATCTGGGATCGGTTATAAGCCATCCACTGTCCATAAATCTGAATTATTAGGACAGAAACAGAAGCAGAAGCGCTCTGAGTAAATCTGGTATGCACTCTCTGAACCCCTTCACCTCGGAAACGGCATTATAGTGCCATCTTGTGGAAAAGGTGTCTGTACTTTTCCAAAAAAAAGCAAAAAAAAAAAAAAAAGCAGTGAATCTACAATATAGTGAAGGATATTTTTTCATTTATTTATTTTTTGTGTATGATGTTTTTTGTTTACTTTAAAATCTCGCTTGGAATAAAAAAAAGACTTAAAAATATATTTGTATGCTTTACTTAACCAGGAATAACTGAGGGACCCTTAAATCACAGCATCTTATTAGCTTGCTGGCTAAATCCGTGGCTATTCTTTTAAGGCTGTTTACGAGTCTGTCTTTGTTTACCTGTTTACACGCTGACATGGGCGGAGCTGTTAGCAGCGCGCCTCTTCATTGGTCGATTCGGCTGCCACTGAACGGTGGGGATTTCCAAATATGGTTCGAAAAGGCGGAGAGGGGCGTGTCCTCCGGTGCCGGTGCCAGAAGGGCTGGGAAGGCGAGTCCACCGCGCTGAGGGCAGCGAACATTCAAAGCCGCTGTGGGGCCGTTGGATATTAAAAAGCAGCAGTAGTTACGCGTTAAATCTCACACAGTTACCGCTGGTCGAGGGATTGCTCCTGCTCTAGCTGAGAAGGTAAGACCTGTTCAAGTGTCAGGCTAGCTACTGTTTTGTCGTTATGGGAAATGTTTCGTGTCCATAATTCGTTCCAACTTCGCTCCGTTTTAAACGCTGCTGTGGGGAGGAACGTTAGCCAGCCAGCTAGCTAGCTCGTTGATGTTCGCTAGCTAGCTAGCTAGTTGTAAGCTCGCCCAAAACTGCAAACTTAGCCAGGCACTTTCTCTCCGGTTTCAACAGGACTGGTGTGTTTTTCCCTCCATTAAAGCGTCCTCGTATGCGAATGAATCTTTAACACACGCCAGTTTTCAACCGAGCTGAGTTTGAGGCGAGCGGAGGAAGCGCTGAATGGGGTCGTTTCTGAGGGAGACAAAGTTGTCCGTCCGGGCTAACACAGCCACAGCTGGGTCAGCAGTGACTTTCGAGCGAAAATGATGGGGACCGGGACTTTCTGAGGACTGAGGGTTTGCTGTGCGAGTCGTTTTAACAGACCTGACCATGTATTCGTTTAAACGTTTAAACAGAATTGACCAAAAAAAGTCGCACCTGAAACCTCGAGCTCACTGTGCAGTCCGTTAGCTTTAGCATTCATTCCCAGGCCAGTGTTGAACAGCTGGATTAATGGGTTGTTTGGTCTTCTAGCTAAAACGTAGGTTAGGAAGGTTCGCTAGCAAGTGCTATCTACATTTGTGATAGTGGACAGGTATAGCTAGCTAGCCAAGGTAGGCACGGTGTTTCGAGAAGACCATTTAGTAAGCAGTAGTACTTTGCCTCTTCCTCTTATGCAACTGAACATGAAGTGACATGCACTCGTTTTTCCAGTCGGTGTGGTTAGGGGCGGTGGAGCAGCTGCTATTCCTGCGTTTTGCTCTGTTCGAGAGACATTGGGCAGAAGTTCCTGCTCCTGTTGTCTTATTTGAATGGTCGTCGACTCGGATATATAGCTAGATAGCTACCTAGCTACAGCTGTGTGCTCCTGTAAGACTTAACTTGTTTAGGATAACCCGATTCACCAGATCTCTGAAGGCAGTAAGGGAGCACAGTTGTCGGTGAGTTCCTGTCGTGAAACCAGAGTGATCTGATGTTGTGAAAATAGCCTTAAAGTTAAGCAAACCGCGGCTGCTTCCTCCTTTTCGCTGGTCACGAATGAATGGGGGACCGATTAATGTAGGGTGATAATGGGGCATTGCTTAGTAGGCTGCTGGAGAGGGAGGGGGAGGGAGGAAAGAGAAAGGGAGATGAATGAGTGCTTTCGTCCGAGTAGTTGGATCCTGGCTGTCTTGATTTTTTGCCTGATCTGGTAGCCATGTGGACCCACGTGCTGAATCAGGACTACAGCTCAGCCGATATGCTATAACTGGAATGGCCAGGAGCACCAAAGGCTTCTTAATCTGACCCTGTGCACACTGCTGATTGTGCTGTATGGCCTGCACTGTTACTGCAGAGTACAGTAAGGATGGCCATGCACACCTTTAATACTGTAAGAATGCTGTTTGCATACCTTTTCTCCTAAAGCAGAATGTTTAGATTACTAAACTACTGCGGTAAAATGTTTTTGCATTTCCAGGCGACGATGTGCTCCCATCAGCCATTAAGACCATTCACTGTTAAGTGAATAGCATTTGATTATATACATGATGTGCAGAAATTGAACTGTCAGTTATTGAAGTTGAAGATGTGTTGTTGACCGTTGTTGTTATTTTATGGGATTCAGAAGTTTCACAGTTTTGACTGTGTTTATTGCCTGGACTGTTTGATCGCTGCACTTACTTCATCAGGGAGTTCCTGTGCAGGCAACTACGTGCCATGACTCTAGAGGTGTGTGCGTGTCTTAAAACGCTCAGTCTTTCTTGCTGGTGTGGTTGAAACTGAGGGGTCACAGTGTGTGGTTGCGAAGATCATGAAACATGGCAGTTTCTGTGGCTGCCCACATGTCTGCCACATCCTTATGTTGCTTTTTAGTTTCCTTGACTGACGACTCACCAGCTTCCTGGGCTGTAGGCTGCTAAATGTGTCTCTGAAAGAAAAAAACCCAACAAAGTTGGCAGTTGACTTGATGATATTTTGAAAAGGAGATTGACCAAATAAACTAACAAGTGTCAAAAGAGACAAATGGGCTGTCCAAGTCAAGCTGACGTCTGAATATCTTTATTCTGTTAATTGCTATGGATTGGGCTTGCTGACTGTGTGCTACCTCCCATGTTGCTTCCAGGGCCTGTCTGTAGCTAATAAAGAAGGCAATCTATGACTTATGATAAAATGTGGTGAAAGATTTCATTCACAAGCCTGAAGAAGACCAGCTACTTTGCCTTTGGCTGTGGCCGAATTGATTTGTGTTTGAGTTTGCATTGCAGGCCTTTGTTTAAATTCCTGAAGCCCTACTGGCCAGTGATTCTGCTAGCGTCCAATAGCAGCCTATGTGACATTGAGCCGAGTCTTGATATGGTTATGTTGGGGCTGGGTGTCGGCACACATCAGTGTAGGTCACTGATCGCGTGGGTGTGGTTGCACTTACAATCATCTCTCACGACTCGCATGTCTTGTTTGTACTTGGCGGGAAATGGGTCAGGGTGCTGGTTAAAATTAGGCAAAGGATGCAGAGAGGTGGCCTCAAGGCTGGAAAGGATGCAGTTTAGGAAGTGTGTGAGGTAGAGACTGAATAGTAATCTTTTAGAGTATTCTTGTTGCCACAACTGTTGCAAAATAAGCGTTTGGCATTTGAAAGTCAGGAAAGTAATTACAAAGGAATTTGATTTCTACTTTCACTTTGAGTTTTGAATCTATTTGAGTTTCTGAGTTTTCCAACTTTTTGATTTCGTGGTAACAGACCAGATGATGTTTATTGGCTTGCATGTGTTCCTTTCTTGTTTTATGGCTAATTTTTTGGCACCATCACGGTTATTGTAAATTATAGTCCATACTATCAATATAACTTTCATAATACTCTACCAGCCCCACCTAGTTCTTTCAAATGCCATACTTTAAAAGAATAACAGTAATTTGGATAATATGACAGAAGGCTAGTCTGACCAGTTAGCATGATGTCATTGGTGGTTATCCTTCAGTCATTAGAATTGAATTAAACATGTAAGTCACTCTTTGTGTAGATTCTGTGACACTTTGGAAAAGTGGGAGTTCCAAGATGTAAATATGTTTGAAATCTCAAGCACACTCTAAACTGGTTGATCTGCCTCCTATATGCTTGGCTCATTTCATCTTTATGCTGCGCCCTGTTCTGTCAACCTTGCTGTCTTTTCCTCATGCATGCCTGGAGCGAGCCCTTCTGATTAAAAATTAATCCCATTTTACTGTGATTAGCGTGATGGGGGAGTGGTGGCGTGATTAAAAAGGGCTGCTGACGTTCTGTCTCATTGCAGCTTGCTTTTGTTTGAATTGGCTCTAAAGAGGCAGTCAATGAGCTAGTACAGTCAAGCCTTGCTATTTTGGTGTATGAAAGCATTTTTCATAAAAATACACTGATAATACAGATATCCATATTGGGTTCATACTGGCACTGTGACCAGTTACTGCTAATAATACTGTTATGTTCCAGAGAACAGAGTTACATCCAGCAGTTTTTGAGAGTTGAGTGAAAAAGTTGTATTATTGAGTTTGTTAGTCTATCAGAGAACTCTTGATATGGCTGGGGTGTGGATATGGTCTGTGCTAGTGTGCTACGGATTCTTTTGCTTTAATTAGTATTTTTTTTATTATAGATTTATATCATTTTTACAAAGCAGTTTAATTGTCGGCAGATAAAATAAATCTATAGTGGAAACACAGATGGAAGTACCATGCCCCTTTTCTGGTTCTTGTTCATTGTTCTACATCCAGGGAATGCACACACATAATGTCTGTATGGCCAGTTGGACAAACAAACAAGTAACGGACACAGAGACAGAGCAATGGATGATGTAGCATGCTAGAAAAGCGTTTGCACACTACTGACCTGCAGAGCACTTAAGGAATACATACTTTTGTTCATACTGTGTGAGTGGAATGAGCCATGTGATTGGTGAGGATAAAGCTTTACCCAAGATTAGTCTGAAGCAGGGAAATGCAGGAGATATTATTTACTGGATGTAAAAAGAATACCTTTCCTATGCATTTTGTGTTTGCCACAAGAATATTAACCTTGAAAAACCTTGAAATGTCTTGTTGGGCTGTAAAGTGATTTTATTTAAGTAAAAAAAAATGTTTTATCAGTAGGCTAAAGTGCCTATATATGTTTACAGGAATGTAATAAAATATGTAGATGGGATGGTCTATAACCACTGAGTAGTTGAAGTTCTTTGTGTTGGTACTTAATATAAGCCTCTGTTAATACTGCAAGTATTAACAGATGCTTGGATTTAAATCAAAAAGGAAAAACTGGTATTACTTAAAAATAAATCCTTTTTCAGGTAAAGTGTACATTCATTATAAAGCTCAGGAATGAGGTGTTCAAAATCCGTTAGTACACTCTTGAGATAACTTTCTCAATCTGTTTTGGAAAGCCAGTGTAGGTTACTTTATATGGGAATAATGTGACTCCTGGGTGTATTTTACCTTAAGACTGACATTTCAGATTACAAACAAAACATGTGAAACAGTACAGCTCTGCCAATCAGCTGCATTCTGTCATATCCCAATGGGAATTTCACGAGAAGGCATGCCAGGAACATGCACCTTATCTCGCTCCTGAGAAAGGCAGTGTTTTCGCTGGAATTCCAAAGGTTTTCTCTCTGCGCTCTCGAAGGAAAGGGGTTTAGGTGACGTAATTGTCTTTGTATTCCCAGTTTCAAACAGTGCTTTGAACAGTTGATTGAGCTGTTTGAGACGATTGAGACTAATGCTACAAGCAAGTAGCATTAATTGACATTTTATGCACCTTGTGTAAAATTGCCTTTTTGTAATACTGTATTCCATATATTATGCTGTATTCTAAAGCATGAACATTGCAATAAAAAATATTGGGTTGGTTGATTTGTAAGTTTTAGAGACTGTAGCACAGTATAGAATAATTAGTGCTGGTTCCTCATGCACTGGGAAGCAGTAATCATCACCAGTCACATAAAAGAATGAGCAATTCTTCAGGAATAGAAAGCAGAATGTAAAGACTCTTTGCCAAACTGATGTGCAACAGAGAACACTGATGTGGCAAACTCACTGCTAAAGATGGCAGAATAACTTGTAGAGATGTAGAGTATTGTCATTTTGACTTACCTACTTTGCCTTTCCGTATAAGTGGGGTGTTAGCAACCACTTAATGCAACTGGAAACCTAAGACACTTGAAATTGACATGCAGTATATTAGTGGAGCTAATGCTGTTCCGTCATCTGTGGTTACAAAATGTCGATGGCTGTTGAGAATGTGCAAACCATCTTAAATGACTGGTGTCTGATCTGATTGCAAAGAAAACAAAACCAACCCCACTCCAGAAGATTTAGTTTTGTGAATATTCTAAATTTCAGGAAGCATGCAATTTTTGTTTTCAAATTGCTGACAGCTCACCCTTGTTTAGGAGTGCAATACATTACGTATACGTGTATGGTTAATAAGAAGTACTCCTAATTGTAAGATTAGCAATTTAGATCTGACTGCACTGTTTGAGAGACAAAAAGGGATGCACTAACATGGGCAATCTGGGCCCCATAACTACTGATTTTTATTTACATACGAGATTAGAGATACATCAAAATGGGAACTGTGGGACAACACTGATGTCTGATCATTAAGAATGTCCTTCTCTGTCCTTGTCTAATTTTTGCACTGTATCTATATCTTTGTATTACATAGAAATGTAACATTTATTTTGAGTTTACAGGTGGCTGTTTACAGGTTTTTTTTTTTTTGTGTGTTTTTTTTTCTTTCATTTTTCCAGTTATAAGTTGACATAGTAGCAGCATCCCCTTTGGTTTCCTTGCTGAAACAGTCCAGCACCTCTACTCCGAGAAGCTTCATGAGTACGAGCCCAGCAGTTCTCAAGCTGTGTATGGATTTCATAGTAGTTGAAGTACTAGGGCACGAGTGCAGGGGAAACATGGTAATTGGGATGCTTGAACATAACCATGTATGGTGTTAAAAGTGCCAGAGTCAAGAGTGAAATTAAAGAAGACATTCTGGCTTTCCGTGAACGTGTGCTTCTCTCTCTTATTCTTTTTCCTCCCTCTCTCCTCCTTGCTTACACTCTGTCTCAGACTGAGTTATGTCAGAGCAGAACAATGTGCCTGGGTTTTATAGCACTCCTGAAAAAATCTCAACACGTGGAGACCAGCGATATCTTCAGTCATAAGTTTTGAGCACAGTTCCAGAGAACACCACTAAGCTAATAACATAAATAACATATAGCATGAATGTTTTAATGTAGATAAACAGGTCCAGTTTTCTTGCATTCCTGTAATTAGACCAATTGGACCACTATTTATTTATTTTAAATTAATAATTAACAATTTTATTTGATTGCATGGTACCAGGTCATTTTCTACCTTTTTAAATGGCAGTGAGCACAGTTTAACCATTCTTAACCATTCTTAAACATTTTTGTCTATTTGTCTAAGATTATTTTTATTCAAAGATTTTCCTGCCATGTAAATTTAATACATGTATTTCTGTATCTGCATATTTGTTTTAATTTATCATTGAGTTTCTACTTTATGGTCACAGATAAATTATGAATGTTTCGTACAGCCTCTTTTTGCTAGTTATATATTTCATGTTACACATTCACAGTTAATCCTGTTAACCCTGTCAATGGAGTAAATGGTACCATTTGCAGTCCATTTGGGGGTCATTTTAGGTTCTTAGCCAGAAGGTGTTGGAAGCAAAGTTTAGATGTTCATTAGCAGAGATGTGTAGGTTTGCATGTTTACAGTCAGACACTTCCCAGATGACTTCCTGAAATGTCTATGTTGCCCTCTTTTTTTTTTTTTTTTTTTTAAGTAGTTTTAAAGCTAGCTGTAATCCTCCATCCACATGTACTATGAACACTTCTGCTATTCTGCCTCCCCATAGACCTGCAGGTCAGTGATGCTACAGGGCTTACAAAGCGTCCATTGTGCACCGCTGAATTCAGGAACTGAGGAGATTGCCACGCATAATGGTTGTGGAGGCGGCAACAGTCTCTGATTCATTGCCCAGGGAAGAGAAAGTTGGCCTAAGTAAAAAGCATGCAGTCCAGCATGCAACTTAGATCTTTCTTTTGACGATGACGATGATGATGACGCGGAAGGTTAAACTGAGGTCTTCTTTGCTTCCATGAGGTGCAGTTGAAGACCCAGTGATTCCAAGATTTCGCCCTTCCCATCTACTTTCCGTAAGGGATTGTGTTTGCTTTTAGGGACCTCTCTAAGACCAGTGTTTTACTTCTTAATTTTAAAAAGTTGAGAGGTCTGTATTAAGTGCTCTGGGTGCAAAAAAGAATCAGAATGTGGACTGGCTAAGAATAGTCAGGTTCAGGAAAGGGATTGATAATGAAAATTCCTTGTGGCAGGAAGTCTCAAGTGGCGCTACTTAATGTTGTTGTGGCTATAGCACACCTGATTCAACTTGTCAGCTAATTAGCAGACACTTCTGTGCAGTGGCATTTCAGTTCTGGAAGTATACACCCCTCCCATATAGTTTTGTGTCGGGCATTTGTACTGCACAGCATGGCAGCTAATGCTGTCATTGGAGTGGGAGGGATGGGATCCTCAGCAAGCCATGACCAAATCCACACTAAGCTGTCAAAATCTGTCACTGTCAAACTAAACAATATGGTGGCCTGGTTTTGTTTTAGAGGCCAGTCAGCTTTCATTCACATAGAGCACTGTCCAAAGTGAATATTGTGTTGACGGAGTTGTCCAGTGATGGTCTTGTTAAACCTCCTTAAACCTGAGCTGCTACAGTGAAAGCACATTTACTCAAGTTTAAACTTTTAAACAGACTGGTACTATTGCTGTTTTTGTTTTGTTTTTCTTTCTCTTTTTTAGTGGACATTATACTGTAGTCACTTTCTTCAGGAAATTTCCTTTGCAGTTTGCAATCTGTCACCTTGGAATCTGATGCTTTCTGACAGAGGACAGGGCTGCAGAGAGTAAATGGAAATGTGCAAGAATTACACCCATGTTGTGTCAGATGTGGTCTTCTCCCCAGTGGTTGTACTGTCTTTTTGACCTAATTTTTGTGGCCCACACGTGTGTTCCCAACATGCCCAGAAGACCATGTGATTTCTTTCTCTTTCTGGGTCATGCGTGCCTTCTTGCCTGGCGGCTCGTCTGGATGGCAAACTTGTCTGGGTGGTGCTGCTCTTCCCCCATGCATCTCCCTTTAAGACCCTCCTGTCTTAATGTGAGCCGACAGCCAAGTAGGCACTGAAAACACGGGAATGAAATGAAGACAGTGCAGCCCCAATTGTACTTGGGGGTGTTTTGTGTGGCCCCGTTTGGGTCAAATCAGGCATCTGCTTGTTGTTTGCTTGGATTCTAGGCCAGATTGACTTGTTTGTGTAATAGATTTTGTAGGTTGATGGCACCTGCTTTTTTTATTTGTGAATTTATTCTACCCATGCAGACTTAATCTGCTTCTTGCTGTTGTTGCTGATGTGTTTTTTTAAAGATCTTTAGCAGCTGGGGTATTTAAATGTAACCCCATTGTTTCTTTTGAATATTTCCTTGTAAAACCATTTTGGATGCAACCTGGAATTTCATGCTCTGTTGTCCAGGCCTTCCTTACTCAAAGCTTTCTGTATGCTACCTTTTGTGTACTGAGAGCTTTATAGGAAACCGGACGCTTGTAAACCTTGCCTGATTTGGAGATGAGGCTCCACTAACTGACTTAATGGAAGCAGAAGCTCTTTTTGATGTATTAATGTTTAGGTGTGTGTGTGTGTATGTATATATATATATATATATATATATATATATATATATATATATATATATATATATATATATATATATATATATATATATTTATTTCTTTGCTTTCAGAACATTGATGTCAGAATTCTGAAGTTATGGCAGTAGTTGATTTCTGGTATGGAAGCTCTGCTGAAGGTCACCACCATTAGCTGACGAAAGGCCCAGAGTGAGAGAATAGTGGCTTGTGGCTAAATTGCTGCGGTTGATGTTGAGAGTTTTAAAAAGAGCTTTGTGTTTGTCACCTCTATCTAGTCAAATAATTCCAATGAGATCAGATGACCACGGTCATGTCTTTCTGTACATAGCACAGTTCTTACACAGTCCATTCATTTCTGCGGCTCCACTAAGCAGTGATTAGATGAGCGCTCCGTCACCCGTCTGGGAATTGATATTGTGTAGCTTGGCGCTGAATTTGCGCAGTTGTTCTTTTTATGTTGCAGCTCTGGAGAGTCTCCATTGTTGCCTTTTTACAGGACATTTTTATACCCTTCAGCATCTCTCTACACACAGTTCCTCAGTGTATGCAGCAGCCACAATGCATGGCCTTGTAACCTCAGATTATGGCAGGATTATGTGGTTGAACTGCAGTGCAAGATTTAATTTCGAAGCCTGCAGTTGTGTAAGTGACTTGGTTGTTGCTTGCTTGTTTCACAGAAGTGTCGGTGATGTCTTTTGTCTGGTGAGTGCTAAGTCTGATATCCTCACTCATTGCTGCTGTTCTGCTGGTCCTCACCGCACCTTTTGTTGAGAAATAGGAATAGCCTTTAATCAGAACGGTGGTAGAAATGTGTACATGTATTCTGCATATGATTTGATGACTTTTCCACACACACACACACACACACACACACACCGAAAAGGAAGTTCAGTAGGTGTTATTTCCTTGCAGGTTTCTTGTTTTGAATGTCCTGGTCTGCGTTCCTCCCACACATCCCCCTTTTCTAAAACTTCCACTAATAGACCAACCACACCAACGTACTTTCAGAGACTGGCTGTTTAAAGCCAGCAGTGTCTCCTCAGAGCATTTTGTACATAAAAGGTCAGATCTGACCTGCCGCTTGGACCAATTTTTCGCAAGTAATGCCTGCTGGGCTATTTGGTGGACGTTGCTAGGCAGCATGAGAGTGTTGGTAAACACTGGCTGGAGCACTGCATGTCTCTTGGCATGGAGGTTCTGCTCCATGTCTCTAACATCAGGCTTCAGTGAGTCACCCACTGCCAGCAGCCAGCCACTGTGCAGTCTCTGTATGCGCTGACCTACAGTCTGGCCTGACCTGAATGGAGTCTGCACATCTGCCCTGAACTGTGGGCGAACCACTCCTCTATTAGAGAGCGTATGTATGTGTCTTTCTCGCGATCTCTCACTCGCACACAAACGCACAGTTTCCCCACCTTAATTGACGTATGTCTGCCAGGAATGCTACACTGGTGACCCTGTGCTGACCCTGTATGCAGCAGATCCAGACAAGCAACATCGTTTTTTTTTTTGTTGTTTTTTTGCGGGGTCAGCAGGGTGTGTGCGTGAAACACAAGGTTTACAAAGTAGCTCAGTCTCAGTCCTGAAGTAGCTTCCACACCCCTTTACTTCTGTGGAGCAGAGTCCATATGACATGTCGACTATGTAGTGTGGATGAAGCTGCTTTTGAACAAGCAAGGAAATGGAACATCCTCACAAGCACACATCCCAAATTTGCAAGGTACTGTGGTGAATGTTGGCTGGAATCTGCACCTTCTTGCTTTTGAATTCCTTTGTTTCATTGTCCAAGGTCAGTTCACTTCCAGTGCTTCAACATCCCTGCATACCCTGCTGTTGCAAGTTGTTTTCGTAAAGTAGGTTCTTTAAAAAACCCACAGGATAAGCAGATAAATTAGCCAGCGCTGTGCTTAGTAGACTGAAAATGGTTCAGGTGACCACCTTCCTGGCTTAGGCTTATTTTACTCCTGTAAATGGGTTTGTTATTGACAGTAGGGAGTTTCTGTAGTGTTGAAACATAGTATGAGTTACATAATTTGGCTTCAACTGTGCAATGAGAAGGTAAGGGTGGTGTTTCAGTATGCCTACATTTAGGCCTACTAAGGCAATACACAAATCATCAGCAAGATTTCCTCACTTTTGTAAATGTGAGAGTTTAATGTTGAATAAAAATGTATTAGATCCTGTTCGGAGAGGAATTAAATTTGCGCAGATTTCTGAGGTTCTCATTCTCAGGTGTTCTGATGTGATATTTATTTCCCGATTGGACATCGACTGGAGCACATTCCTTATTTAACAGGTTACAGAAAAAAGTATGTTCCATTGCCCTATGTATCCCCACATACCTCCTTATTCCTGGTGAAAATTAGACACCCTCATAGATTTCCTCCCTTCAGGGATCTCTTGTTAGATGTCTAAAATATGCAAGCTTAGCCAAGAACCCAGGCAGTCCCCTTGCTTGTAGCCATCATTAACTTGGCGGGCACGTGGTGCTGTGAGGCTTTGCCACCAGCCACTTGCTTTAATTGAACACTTTCGAGGTGTCCACGGAGAGGGCCCCCTCAATTAGGCACTTCACTAACTCTGATGCTGCCAAATAGATATTTATCTCCACATGCTTTTTGCTTGCCCTTTATTTAACACTGATGTCATGCCTGTAATGTCATAATTTAGATTCATGAAATATTAAGCAATAGTCCTCACATTCGGAGGCCTGGAAACCTTAGCCGCTTGACATGTTGAAACACAAGTATCGCTTGTACTCCTTGTACGACTTTGATCCACCATTATCTTCTCTTTGAACAATGTGTGCAGTCCACCACCGCTTTTATCATCCTGTCGTAATAGAAAAGAAGAATTTTACAAAGGTTTGCTGTAACACCTGCTCTGTGTTACCATGAATCATGACTTCAGAGTAGCCAGATTGCTGCAGGCTATTTCAGGAAGAAATTCACTTGGGGAGGTTTAAAAGCACAAGCCTGAGCGATGTCTCTCTGAATTTCCTCGCATGGGTGCAGCGGTAACCGGGGGATATTTGACACAAACTTTTGACGATGGAAACCTGAGATTGACAGGTGCTGAATTGCTGCTGTTCTGTACATCCTTTATTTTCACAACAGACCTTCTGTGAAGAATCATTCTCTCTGCTTATGTGAATCTTTCAGTTCTTGTTGAAAAGGTTCCCCACATGCATCATTTTTCTTTTGAATTGATCCTCTCAAGCATAGAAGAAATGAGTTGAATTTAGGAAAAAGGCTCAAAATTAGGATACTGTTTTTGTTTTCTTGGAGTGTGTGGAACCAGACCTTTTTGAGACTTGAGCCACTGTTTTTGTGCCTTTTTAGCACAAGAGAAGTCTTACAGTAGAAACGTTGTGGTCGGCTCTGCATAATGCCCAGGGAAGCATGCAAGGAAGAGTTACAATAAAGCCCCTACAGTGCACTAGGTTTATATTTGTTGTTCTTTAATAGAGCAGTAATCTTTGTGGAGCCCAGATTGCCTTTCTTTTAGGCCATAGAATGACGTAGTCATGGTTAATTAAAAATATGCCTTCTCCAGTTGTGATGCTTGGTGGACTGAAGGTGAAAAGGTCCCAATTTTTTATTTATTTATTTTTTTCCAAGTTGGCTGGCAAAATGTATAAAGCCTTTTAAAACTTTTACCAGGAAGGGATTTCTGTGTGAATGTGAGATGGAATCCCAAAAAAGCTGACCTGGCAGTTTGCCCGCAAAAGACCATATACAGTTCCCTGGTAGTTGTTAAGAGGGCTCTTGTCAAATACAGTGCAGTCTAGATTACCTTAGTCAAAGTGTAATGATTCAGTGACCATTTAGATTATCAGTGTATTTTGTATGCGATTATAGAGAGAAGCGGCAGAAATGTCCTGTACTTGCGTAGGGCATGGAAGTTCCCCCAAAAAGAAACGCTGAACCACAGTTTCTATCAAAGACAAGCAATTGAATAAAGTCATTCCTAAAAGAAATGTGTAGACCTCCTGCCTGCCTTCCGAGCATTTGAATGGTCGCTTGCTTTTAGGTATATGTCAGCAGAGCCTTGATGTCAGTAAGTAATGTAGGCACATAGGCTTTTCTTAAAGTATCAAAGTCAGATGGGAGCAGCAGCTTTGCATGTGACCACATGTGAGGGGTTATCAGGAGACAAAGTCCGCATTATCTGCTTGAGTCACACTAGTCACCACACCCGCCAGCAGGAACCACTTCCTGAAACGCTCCCCTTTCCTTTCAGCAGTGGAGCCCCCTTAGGGTCCATTTGCTTATCTACACTTGGGGACCACGTAGTGTTGACCACAGTGAAGTCATTTGAAGTTTACTTCAGACTTAAATTGATTGTTGCCATCCATCATAAGCAGCAGGAACATGGGTTGAGTGACTAAAGGAGTCAAATATGGTTATTTAGAGTGTAATGACTAGCCTTGTTTGCATTTTTGGAAACAAATCCAATGGACTGTTGAAAGTTTTAAAAACTTTAGAATTTATTTGGCCCAGTCTAATAACTAACCTGTTTTTGCAAAGGCTTGTTGGTTGGCCCCTGCTGTTGCACGTAATTATGGGTGGCGATTGTTGAATTGCACCATGTCAAAGACAAGACTTGCCACTTTTTCCTCACATACTTTATAGAGCTTTAAGCAGGACCTGCCAAAATGTTGTTCTGGTTGGCTGTTGTTTACATTGAGAGGTGTTAAATTATTCTCCACCTCAGTTGTACCTCAGATTTGTTTTAGAAGTAAAGAAAGATGGATGAGAAAAAAGACATTTGCTGAAGTTTATATAGACATGGCTGTTTAGTTTTGTAGGGTGTAATATGCCCGAAAGAGGGTTTATTTTCTGTAGCTTTCCACATTTTGATTTCATGACTCCACCTGGCACAGGCACTGCCAAATTGAGCTTGTCTCACTGTGTACTACACAGCTGCTCCCTTTGAAATGGATTTCGTCATTGTGTGCTGTGCAGGACTGTTTACTTTGACCTATGCAACAAAAAATGAAGACTAGGATTGCCGGATGGTCAACATGTTAAACTCCCTTGTTGCCTAATCACTGCCATGACTGTACCTGTATGTACCTGCGTTCACATCTCAAGCTTTACTAAAAGGGTGTCGTCTTAATCTGCATTTTAAAAAAAATAAAATGTTTTGAGAGATTTGAACCTCACTTGACTGGGGCAGACATGGCAAGACTTCAGCTAATGTTAGGTTTCCATAAGACTGAATACAAATATAATCACTGCTGTGCTCCCAATGTCTTTTTGTGAATTTCTCTGTACTGTTCTCCATAGAGGGCCCTTAGCTCATTTTTAGTCAGTTTCTCAGACCCATATTAAGGCTATTGGTATAAGACTAGGGTTATTCTTGTCTAGGAAACCGGCCCTTTAAGAAATAGCTTGGTGAGAATTTAAAAGAACATGAATCCGAATCGTTCAGCCCTTTAGTCCTGTTTGACACGGCATGTGCGTCTTTATTTTAGAATAGGAGATGTTCGTCTCACGTGCAAAGGTCCCTGGATCTCTAAATATGCGCTTAAATATTAATAATTGTTTTTTGTTTGTTTAGTAAAACACCATTGATGGACCCTATTTAAACATTCAGCAAGATGAAATTGAAACTGTCGTCATCCAAATAAGCGCCCCGCTTTGTAGTCCTGTTCCACTTAGATGTAGTCTCAATTTCTGTATTTTATAAATCCTTTTTGTGTCCGTACTGGTTGATATGCATAAAAAAATGTGTCTTCATTGGGACACAGTTCCCATATCTGTGTATTTCTATTGATTTCAGAACTGATTTGGTTATGCTGACTTGGGTAATGATTGTTGCTTAGAAAAGATCATAGATTATGTTTCTCACCATTTCTTTCTCGTTGCAGATATGTTCAGACGGGTTGTGCGGCAGAGTAAGTTCCGGCACGTGTTCGGCCAGGCGGTGAAGAATGACCAGTGCTATGATGACATCAGAGTGTCTAGAGTGACATGGGATAGCGCCTTCTGCGCGGTCAACCCCAAATTTGTTGCCATAATCGTCGAGGCCAGTGGCGGAGGAGCCTTCCTTGTCCTGCCCCTTCACAAGGTAAGGGCCAGAGAGCTAAATGAAGGCATGTGTGAAAAGGGACTGTACTCAAAAGCATTTGTTTTTGTTGCTTTTGACTAGTGGCCAGTGAAGCTCAGTGCTTTGCCATCTGGTTCTTCCATGGCAAGATGTCTGTGTAGAGACTACTTTGTCTGCTGTTTCTCGCAAACAAGCAGAGTGACTTTCATTAGGCGTTGTGAGCGAGTTTCAGAGATTTTGGTTGGTTGTTATGCTCCTCTCGTCACTGGATTTGACCTGCGCCCCACATTCAGCTGGATTTACTGCAGAGAGAGATTCAAATTGCACGTTAGCCAGACACCACTTCACCCGCAAGACATGGGAAGACGTCTCTCTATCCCCTCTCCTTTTTCTCTCTTGTTTTCTCATGTCATCAAACTTTGCATTCAAAAGACACAAGTTTGAGAATGGTAAATTCTATTCAATAAAGTTTATTTTGCACTTTTTACTGGGGGTGGGGGTCTCTTCTGCATTCACTCTAGTCATCTGGATAGCAGTGACTGGAGTGTTTGTGTTAGTTCTTGATTTTACAGATCTCTAGAAGAGAAAAATGCCTCTCTTATGCTGGAGTATTGACATTTTTGCTCCATCTAGTTCCACGCCTCAATAATGATCGAGTGGGATCGGTCACTCAGTGATGTAAGCAGATCATGTTTCTTAATGGTTTTCTCCAGAGAGAGGAAAAACGTATTTTCCAAGCAATGCCACACCTGAGCCAGTCTGCTACTGGATAAGATTGATGGTCCTGTGGTGTCCTTGGGGCTTCTGTGACCCCAACTCTAAATGCACTGGCCTCACTGACTTACTCTGAAATGGCCAGTAATGACAGGCCAAGATGAGCTTCTGTCTGCCTCTTCTACCTTTTGTAGTGTAAATATTGTGCTCATATTTAGGCTTGAGGTTTAATTTTATTCTAATCTAGCCAGATTCTGATCTAAACCTCTATGAAGATGACCTGCAAGGCTGGCCTAGGACAGGGTAAAAATGAATGTTTATTGTAATCAAAGATGCTTTTTGAGTGGTGCTTGTATAAATCATAGCACTTGCAGGACTCCTGCTTGGGTATAGTTCACGAGGTCTACCCAAAAAAGTGCGCAGATAATTAGAGAACATCTGGTTTTAAAATCTGCTGAACGACATCCAAAAGAAACCATAGAGCTTCTTCACTTTAACAATCCTGTGTGTTTGGGATGCTAATTTAGATTTAGCACAGCTGATTTGGTAGAAAGATTTAGTAGGAGCAAAATATCATTGCTGTAACAGCTTTGTTGCTGCCTAACCCAAAGTTTTAATTGCAGTGGCTTAGCTCAGGGCTGGGCTTTAATCTTTTACACACTAAAACTGCTCAGCTTAGCTTTTATGCTGCAAGAGCGCGCTGGAGAAAACATGTCATCCTTAGAGACATGTTTAGGAGGGATAAAACAATTGTGTAATGATGCATGAGCTGAAATGCCATATCTTGAGATATTGGCCCTGGTTGATTGTAGCTTTGTGGATGTAAGTAATCTTCAGCCTCATGCATATGACTGCCAATGTCTCATGATAAGTGTGACTGTGAATGTGTCATTGCAGTTCTATGTTCGAAAATTAAACAAGTTCACTTACTTTACCAAACCCAACAAGAATTCCTTCATGAAGGTCAGATTTGTATAGGTGGTGCACAGTAGAATAGTGTACCACCAGTCCAAAGTCTGCCAAATCCTCATTAAAGTTTTGTTTGTCAATAATAATAATGTCGAAAGCTCTAATAAACATTAACACATTCTCACAAAAAAGAAGGGACCTATAGTTATATTAAAATACCTTTGGTCATCCTACGAGACTAATGTAGCTATAATGGAAGTCTTTATTCAACTAGTTAGCACTGTTCAACATGCAAACCTACATTTTCACACACTTGCCTCCAGAGTTGTTAAGTAATCTGTAATAGACTTGCTCTTGTGGTTTCTGACTTTGTATAACACACTGATATCTGTAAACATAGACATATGTACAGACCAGCTAAACCTGTAGCTCCAGCACAAAACTAAAGAAGCAAACTTCGGACAACAAACCTGTCTCGGCTGATCGTCTCCAGTGGTGACAGGGGTGTGATTTACCGGGTTCAAGTGGCTGTGGCAGTGCTGACAAGCCAAACGTAGTTGATTAGAGGGTACTGGAATATGACCATGACATACGAGACATGTTTGGCACACGGCTAGTGTACTAAGGCCTGTCATCAACCTCTCACACACTCATTTACACACACGCAAATACTTCACACAAACAAGCTTCTCAAGCATGACAGTAATAGCGACCTTATTTTAGGCTAGGTGGTGTAGGAATTCTTTTTGTTTTTTGTCAATTTAAATACATGGAATGCAAATCTATTACTTCATTTATTGTTAATTTGTCATTTATTATTTAAATAAGGGTCGGTTGTGGGTGTTTGTGTCCAAAACAACACAAATATGGCATTGCTGCATCAAATTATGAAAACCATGACTTTTAATTTTAATACTTATTATAAAGTGTCTGAAGTCTGAGCAGGTATATTATAGGGAATTACATGTCTGTCCTTGTGCTTATCTGTCAGATTGAGCCTGGTCCATCTGTCTGCTCTTCTGACGTAGGCTAAAGTGATAAACTGGGCCTGTTGGTCTAGATTGAAGATGCGTCATCAGCATGCCTTGAGGTGCTGCTGTGAACTTTGGAGCTTTCAGTTTTGGTTTCTGATTGGTTTGTTTTCCTCTTATGCTTTTCGTGTGTGTGTGTGTGTGTGTGGTGATATCACATAATTATCAGCCAGCGTCTGGCTTGCCATGCCTTGGTTTAACTCTGTAGTGCGGTCAGGAATGAGGGACTTTCCAGCCTTTCTGTCTGTCTGTTAGGGGGCAGAATTTGACGTCATAACAATTGATTCCTACCCACCCAGAAAAAGTAAGGCTGAGTATTCTTATAGCTGTGCCATTACTGGGAATCAAACTGGCTTTCCTGTTTGGACCGGTTTACACCTGGCATTAACATGCGTTTTGTATCAGGGTAGTGAGTGGATATACTTTTCATTAAAATGCATCCCCACTATGACCAGATGAGACCCCAGATGAGATTTTACTTTACCACGTAAAAAAGCACACTGACACGTACCCAGAAATATTCTTAAGGACTCACAGAAAACGCATTTCGTTTACATTTGTGTTTAAATGTGAAATCTGACCGTGGTCCAGTCATCATAAATGCATGTTAATGTCCGGTGTAAACGGGCTCTTAGAGAGCTGCGCCACTTGGCAGCCCTTGCACCACTTTTTAAATCTGTGGTCATGTCTGTTAAAGGTAAAACATGAGCAAGAGTTGTTAATGATCATTAAAAGCTACAATACTAGGAACAGTACCAAAAAGGTATAAAACCATATGACCTACAATAGGTGACTTATTAACAGCTAAACCCAACTGTATTGTTTGGGACATTAATACATTACCTGCCATGCTGAAATTAGGTGTTTAGGGGTATTCATCCCATCCTAACATATCAATTTGCAGTGAGTCAGTCAATATGAATATATCGTCTCATTTGTTAACTTCTTAAAAAAATAATAATAATAATTTTTAAAAAAATGTCCCGCAATAGTGGCATAAATAGAACCTAAAAAAAGTCAGAACTGGCTAAATTTAGACAATTACTGACCCATTACAATGCTCTTCCACTGTGTGTGTGTGTGTGTGTGTGTGTGTGTGTGTGTGTGTGTGTGTGTGTGTGTGTGTGTGTGTGTGTGTGTGTGTGTGTGTGTGTGTGTGTGTGTGTGTGTGGCTGTTTTCACCAACTCTCTGCATCTCTTCTGCACTCTCTCTAAATGCACACACACCAACTTTCCAATTCCCTCACCCCTCTGTGTGTCTGAGCAGCTGTCTCTCTCGCCCATCTGGCCAGGCTGTCCTGTTCCCTCCAGTCTCCTGTCTGCACTGGGCCAGCTGGCCCTGAGAGGGGGGTCTTTTGTCCCTGTGTGAGTCCCGGCACTGCCCAGGCCTTTGTCTGCCGAGTGCTCCCCTGGGGTTCTCCAGAAACCCTCCAGCAGCTCATACCATCAGACCAACAGCGTCTTTGCCACTGTGTGCTCTGCTGCTGTAAGGTTCACTCTCAGTCTGACGGCTGATTTTTTTTTTTTTCTCAATTTTTTAAATTTATTTTTATTTATTTATTTTTTTAGTAAAGATGCAGATCAACTTGTTTTAGACTTCTTGTTGTTTTTCTCGCCACAAATGAGGAAGCCAGCCAAGCATCCGGATGGTAGTAGTTACGGAACGGTTCGCTGAACCACAGTCATTTCAGTGAGACGCACAGTGAGCGCTTCTGAACTTCAAATATTTCTGTCTCGCCATTATGGTCTTCTGGAAAGCTGGTTCGCAGCTTGGTACATCTTTACCGTAACCTTGCATACAGTTAACCCTTAGAAGCCTCAAAAAGGAAGTTGCCTGTTGATTTCCTGTTTAAATGTGTTTATTACGATTATATGAATAGAATTGCATTTAGTTACTTTTCATTTTTTTTGTTGACTGGTCCAAGCCGTGACATTAAACCCACCTACCACATGCCTACTGCTCGCTGCATATCAGGAGCACCCCACAAGACCTCTTATACTTGCACATCAGCAGTCAAGAACTGCCTGTTAGTTGCTACCCAGTTTATCCCACCTCTTGAGGGATGCCATTGGAACCAGATTTGCACATCACCTGTCAGTGGTTTTAGTGTTCTGTCTGATCTGCGTATTTAAGGGAATGTTTGTTAAATATGAGCTGATCTACAAAGCTTCTACAGGATACCTTTAAACAATATTTTACCAATATCAGCACTTCTAAACAGTATCTCAGTTTCAGTGATCTGAGAGGGAGAAAACACTTTTGATCTCGCCAGCAAAAACTGTGAGGATTAAGTCACTCCAGCTGAACTTGGGTACACTTGGGTTCTGCGTAGGGACAGCTTAATTCTGCAGTAGACATTTAATCAGCGTGTAGCCAAGAAGTCTTTGGCTTTTTTTTTTTTTTTTTTTTTTGGGGTCCTACGGCAAAGCCTTACGTCACCACACTGCACTACCAGTGTTAGGGGGTGGGTGTGTGTGTAGCCTGTTCCTTGCTTTAGTCATTTCTCAATCAGCAGCATATGGCAACCCAGCAGTCTCCTTCCATGGGGATTCTAAGCTGTGTGTGTGTGTGTGTGTGTGTGTGTGTGTGTGTGTGTGTGTGTGTGTGTGTGTGTGTGTGTGTGTGTGTGTGTGTGTGTGTCCGTTTTCCTATTTGTGTGGGAGGCTGACGGACATGACTCAGCTGCTGATTGTTCTTCCTGCTTTTTAAGACTCCAAGACCATTATGTGTCTAGTCATATGCGCTCTCTCTCTGTGCACTTAAAAAAAATAATAATAATAATTTAAGCAGTATAATATATTCAGTCATTATCATATGAAAGAAAGAGCAAGAGATGGATCGTGACTAGCAGCAGCACCCTCTGCACTCGCATTCCTGCTGTCCATTCGAACTCCACTCTGAAAGAAGCCGTGGGAGAGAAAACTGGGTCCCTGACTGACGTATCGGCTGTCCAATGACACTGGCCGATGTTGAGCTTCTGCAAATTTATCGACATGAGCAGAACTCCCATTAATAAAGCCTTAATATGTCTAAAGAGATTCCACTTTTTTTCCTCTCTTTCCCCCCCCCCCTTTTTTTATTGAGACAGTGGGCAATTGTTGGTGTCGAAGTTCATTTACTGGTTGAAATGAGGAAACGTGAGCACAAAAATAGCAAAAAATGTTACATTAGGTACCCAAACTTAACCTTTAACGTATGGGTGCCATGTGAACACTGCTGAATAACACGCAACAATGTAGCCGCAGGCAGCTGTTCCAGGGTCGATTCCAGGATCAGCACAATTCGTCCACCTGACTTTAAAAGTGGCGGCAAAGGCAGAAATATAATATTACCAAGCAGACCAATCACAGTTTTGGTCTGCATCGCAAATTTCTGGAAAGGTGCCCATTGAGCAACAGCATAGGGTACATGGCTACCCGTAGGTTTTGCGTAGGCTATGGCATGGAGTTGACGCAGAAGCATAAATTGACTTTTAGTTTATAGTGTTTCATTAACACCAGGTGCAAACTTTTCTGTAGTGGTCTTCTCCTCCCCCTTTTCAATTGGAAGGGCTCTTTTGGGCCGGAAGTGATCGAGACAGGACTCCTGCATCTTTTGAACGAGACTTTGACCTGCATAGCGGCCTTGTCTTTTCCTGCCACGCCGGCAGATACACACACACAGTGAGAAAGAGAGGAAGACAGAGGGTTTGAGATCCGGAAAGAGGTAGAAGGGGATGGGAAGAATGAGGCAGAAAGAAAGGGAGGATGTGAGACTCTGGTTTGTGCACTGTGAGACTCTTCATATTTCCGGTTGTAAAACTACCATATGAGAACTCATATGGATGTGTGTGTGTGTGTGTGTGTGTGTGTGTGTGTGTGTGTGTGTGTGTGTGTGTGTGTGTGTGTGTGTGTGTGCGCAAGGGAGTGCATGAAGTCAAGAAAGTGCAAATTTTGGGAAGCCAGGTCCAAGCATCTCCAAAACAGCCAATGTTGTGAGCTGTTCCTGGTGTGCGCTGGTCAGTACCTACCAAAAGGAAGGATAACTGGTGAAACGACAACAGGGTCATGGGTGCCACGTACTCGGTGATTAATGTGGGGAGCAAAAGACTAGCCCAAGTAGTCCCAAGAAGTGGAATGCTGGCTATATTGTGTGGAGTCCATGCCTTGACAAGTCAGAGCTGCCTTGTTCATGCCTCAGAATACATCTTAAAGAATGTCTTTGCTTAAGATCAGAAATTAGCATAGATTACCTATGTGTGTGTGTGTGTGTGTGTGTGTGTGTGTGTGTGTGTGTGTGTGTGTGTGTGTGTGTGTGTGTGTGAGAGAGACTGCACATGTCCTTGTCATTCCCAATCTGTATTCCAGGAGCCCCTTCCTGCTTGCTCCTCGCCGGCCCCGCTCTGGAGGCTGCAGAGTGCAGATTTTACCGTATATGGTCATCCTCTGCTCCCCGCCTGTCAGCCTTCCAGCCCTGCTTCCTACTGCATCCCCATTGGCTGGGCTGCAGGGCCCGCGCCCAATAGATTCTGAGATAGAGGGGTGAGGGGGTGTGGAGAGAGAATTCTTTCCTTTTTTTATTATTCCCTTTCTCTTTGAGTCAAGTGCCTTGCTGTATGTGCCAGTAGCTCTCCCCATTCTGAACGCAGGTCAATGAGAGACGATCGCTGCAGATTCTTGCACACTCATTTAGGGGTGTGGTGATGGTGGTTTGGGTTCTGCAGACGTCTGCGGCTGGACATGTATGAGCCAAATGTGCAAACCGAACGTGAGCTGAAGGCCCATCTCACTCTCTCATTGATGATATGTAAAGATCTCTCTCTTCAAAAAATAATAAAAAAAATAAAAGGAAAAACCTGAACCCTGAGCTTATTTTCTAATCTCTCATGGGCCTGGCTTTTTCTTGGCCATCCTCAGAAGCTCCTCATTAATGTACCAGCTTATTGGCTGTTTCCATGGGTAAAGTAAAACAGCCTAAAGTCTGAGTGCCTGGCTGGCTTTCAGCATGCTCGGGCCGGGGTGCAGCTGTAGCCTAAACGCCCTTTTGGTCGGCATGGACGGAAGCAGGAAATGGAAATTTCCACACTGACTAGATATGAGAGAACTGAGTAAGTTTCCATGTGGAGTGTCGACAGTTCACCCACTTCCTCCAATTCCCGAATGCTTTGTGAAGGCACTCTCTGCTGCCCATGTAGGGCACTAGACAGGACATGAGCTAATAGTATTTACAGCATTAAGATGTTGTCTTCATGTAAACAGACTGAAGTGAAAGTAACCACCTATCTTTTCTTTTGTGTCTTTTATCTCTATCTTCACTACATTTAGTCCACCCCCCCCTGTATTCGACTCTACGTTTCTAGGGCATTTGTTTACATTCTGGGGAAGCCATCAGGTATGAACCCTACCCTTCCCTTACTTTACAGGTACAAAAAACAGACCTAAACACAGCCATCAGACTTGCATTGGGGATTCAGATGACTAGAGATGTGCCTCTTGTTCTCATTTAACCCCAAAATGGTTGCGTAAAGAATGCACAGGTAAAATCTTGTGGACCGATTCTGTTCTCTCAGGTTCTGAGCCCTGTCTGTGAAGCGTGTCTGCTGAGTCTTTTGCCGTGCCCTCGTCTTGAACTCCTGTGGGGATGCAATGTTTGCTTTTCTCCCCCCTGGACTCGGTCTCGAAGAATTTCTCGACTTTTAATGGCTGTGTTTTCAGATCGTTAAATGTCACCCCCCCCCCCGGCTCTCAGCCTAAACTTAGCAAGCGGAATGTCGGACCTCCGTGATGTCGCTCTAGTTGCTATGCAACAGGTCGAAAAGATTGCCTGTCTGCTGACGTGCTGCTTATTGACAGGGTATGTGTGTTGGATGTGCTGATATTACTTTTGAAGTAATTTGTTTTTACATTTATATTTACCTATTGCTAATGTAGCTAACAAATGAGTGTGGAATGCGGAAATCTGAACTGTACTGTATCAAAAATGATTTAAAGTAAAGTAGATAGTAAATAGAAAAAGTATGATTGCGCCCCTCTATGGAAATAAAAATCTTCTTTCACAACGCAGAGGTGCATGTTACCTTCTTTGAAGAGGCCACCTACGACATGGACATGCACTGTGATGTGGACGGTGTCCCAATAGTTTTTATTTTAAATATTTTCTATTTTGTCCTGCTGTTTTCACACATCCTTGCAAAAGCCAAAGTGGCTGGAGTCGACAGTGTAATTAATGAGCTGGCTAAAGTGTCCCCCATGGTGACCTGGTGCTACTGTTACAGGTCACTCTTGCTGACCTTCCTCTCGGATATTGGAGATGCACAAAACCCAGCAGAATATGGTCAGGGAATGTATACAGCTGAGCAGACAATTCAAAGCTTTTAGCTTTAGTTTATTAAGTGTTATGCAGCATGTATTTGGTTACTTAGTGGAATGTTCTCTGGGGGGAAACCAGTGGTTTGATTTTTCGCAGTCCCGCCCCTAAAAACTCACTTCACCTCTCATGACTCCACAGCTAGACACCACATGTGGATCACCTGGGCCATGGAAAAAAAGGCTCAAAAGTTAAGCCTTGCTATGAATAAACAACCGAAGTCTACTTTTGACCGTATATATATATATATATATATATATATATATATATATATATATATATATATATATATATATATATATATATATATATATATAATTATTTATTTTTAAAAAAGTATTGGCCCTGCTTCAAGTATTGGCCCTTGGTCAAACTTCAGACATCAATCTTTAGTGACAGGGCTGCATTAGGGTCTCTTTTTTTACTATTGTTTAAGACTATACTAGTTTGCTATACTTGTTAGACTCTGCTGCCCTGCGTAAGTGGCTGCATCAGCATGTCTCTCAATCACCGTTCCATTTAATTGGCGCATTTGAACCCATTTGGCTAGCTGCCCTGACCTCCTTGTGGCATGTGCTTCTGTGTGTGACCCCACACACCATTTCTCTCTCTCACTTTTGCATGCTTGCTCCCTCTCCCAAATAACTCAATTGTTCACTTTAGTAAAGCTTTATCCTTTTTGTCTTTTTTCTTTTAGATTCTGGCCTTTTAATGATGTTTCAATTTATGCATGCTCCCTATTCTCAATACACACACACACACACACACACACACACACACACACACACACACACACACACACACACCCACACACAGGGGCTGCTTTAAACTGTCATCTGTGAACTATGTTCTTGTAGTAGCTCTTTCACAAAGCTGCCCAAACACGCTTGCGTGCAAGCTTGAATTGGCAGGAGGATGTGTTATGATTGTGTGTGTGTGTGTGTGTGTGCTGTTGCTTTTTTTTTTTTTTGCAAGAATGCGTATTATGTTTTAAATAGAGCTGGACTTGGTGTTTCTCGAGTGATGTCATCACACTCCAGGCTTTGCATGTGTCCAGCAGTGGGGAGCGGTGCTCACAAAGCAGCGGTGTGATCTCCCTCTTATTTACACGCGCATCTCTTCTACAGAGCCAGACCCCTAATCACTCACGCGCTCCTTCTCATTCATTGTTTCGCGAAAGGCCAAAGGTCGCGACCCCACACACCCAAAGGGTGCTGATGTCATCAGGAAGTCAGCCAGTGGGGAGCGAATCCTCAGGCTTCCTTTCATTAAGTGCCTTTTGTGTGGGTGTGAGTGTATGTTTGAGAGAGAGAGACTGCAACTAACAACTTTTCTATTGATTAATCTATCAATTATTTTGTCGATTAGTTGATTAGTCTAAGTGATTCATTTCAAATGCTTTCTTTTTGACAACTGTAATTAATAAAGTGCAAAACTGTAGGTTTAAACAGAAACAAGAACAAGAAATGGTGTTAAAAATAGATTGCATAATTTTATGCCAATATCAAATATAATGTGATCTCTCTCCTTGTAACTTCACACTTCACTTGTAACTTATTTATGTAATCCCAAAATTACTTTACATATACACACTGGCCAGTTTCCGTTGTTCTTTGTTTGTACTGTGGTTTTAACATATAGCAATACGGAGGGTCTGTGCGACTAGGTATGAACCAGCCTTAAACACAGATTGACAACGGTTACAGTGATTCTGGAGTTTCTGGTGGTCCATTGCCTGTGAGTTTTCTCTTCAGGTGCTTGTACATGGCTGACCACTAACTGACCTGGGGCCATTAGTGGTAATGAGGGAATTCATTTGCACAGTATTTTATTTATTTATTATTTATCTTTATTATTTATATATTAATGATGTATTTGTAGCGTATAGCAGTGATGACTTACAATGATCTCATATTAGCTAACGAGCATAAAGCATGCACTGTTTTTAAATTGTTAGTGTTTGCAGGTGGAGCTCTTGAAGTTGAGTTAATTTCAGTCAAACCAAGCCTACCCGGTCTATACACAATTACTTTCAGTGGCTGTGTGGGGGGAAAAAAAAAGTCTGTTTTTGATATATATATATATATATATATATATATATGGCATGCATACATTGACCTGGGGCTTGATTAATTGATTTATCAGAAATCACTAGATTACTAGAGCACTTTCTGAAAACACTCTTGTTTAGGAGGATCGTTTGCAGATTGAAATGCATTGCTGTATCAGTAACAATATTGGGTTGTTAAACAGTATATTGTGCAGCTGCAGTCTTTAGGGTGTATAACTGCATTACATAAGAGTCAGTTAGGAGACCTAGTCGTATAGTGCTCACTTTCACACTGGCATGCACATGTACACGAGAAAGGCAGTAAATTTTGTAGGAGAATCTTGCATATGCCCATGTGCAGTCCCTTACAAACCCCCCCCTCCTGTAGCACTCATTTACACGTTATGGAGGAATTTCAGCATTAGCTCACATCTAAAGAATGCCCAGTTACCCTGCGCTGGGCCTGTCATGCGGTTCTGAGAGTCGAACACTGTAAAACCCAAAGGATGAACGAATGACGCTGAGACAAACATCCGAATTTAGCCCACACACACACGTTGCGGTCATAAAACATCACGTTTTGTTTTCGAACATGCTGCCAAATGTCTGTCCGATGCTTAATATTTTTGCATTCAGAACTCAAAGGCAGGAAAAGCCATTGTTGAAGCGTGAATTCACAACACATTCACTGAGATTGTTTTTTGTTGTTTTTTTTATTTTTTTTTATGCATTTTGTATGTCTGCATATGTTTCCGATGAATGCTGACTAGGTCAAAAGTGTGTTATGATATGACGTTATGCTTCTTGGCTGCAATAGTCAAAATTTTTCAGAGGAACGAACAGTGGACTTTTGCTAATCCAAGTTTTTATCCCCCCCCCGGTTTCTCCCTCCCTGCAGACGGGTCGCATAGATAAGTCCTACCCTACGGTATGTGGGCACACGGGACCAGTGTTGGACATCGATTGGTGTCCCCACAACGACCAGGTCATCGCCAGCGGGTCAGAGGACTGCACCATTATGGTATGTTCCACCTATTACTGCTTGTTGGGCTCCACTTCAGGTGTTATTCAGACAAGTGTTCTTTGATATGAAAGGATGCTTTTTATTATGGTGTAGTTAACATTCTTTCTTGATTAGAGATAATGACCTCCACTAGCCAGAAGGTAGGGGGGTAGGTAGGTGTGTGTGTGTGTGTGTGTGTGTGTGTGTGTGTGTGTGTGTGTGTGTGTGTGTGTGTGTGTGTGTGTGTGTGTGTGTGTGAGAGAGAGAGAACGCACCACCCACTCACTCCATTCACAATTGAATTTGCAGTAGCCATGTTGTCGTGACTCATTAAAATAGCTGCAGATGAGACGGCTATTGCAGTGCTGGGCTTCCCATGTGGGACGTTTTTCATATGCAGTATTTAGAATGTTAATTCTCAGTAGCATGGGAGTGTGAAGTGACCTGCTTTTGTATATAGCTGTTCATTCATTGCCGTCCACTGTTTGTAACCATTTTATTGTCTTTCTATCTAAATTGACCATATAATAACAAACCATATTTTAAAGACCTGAAGAGTTCTGTAAATGGAAATACTTGAAAAGGCAATCTAGAACACCTTATAAAGATGTTTCATGAAACATATATAAAAGCAGTATGAATAGAATAAAAAAAAATACATGTGTGCTACTGTTGCACCACTGTTTGTTTGCAGTCAATGTTTTTCTATTATATATAAAACCACACACACACACACACACACTGCCTTGCAAAAGTATTCGGGCCCCCTTGAACTTTTCAACCTTTTGCCACATTTTAGGCTTCAAACATAAAGATACGAAATTTAAATTTTTTAGTGAAGAATCAATAAGTGGGACACAATCGTGAAGTGGAACGAAATTTATTGGATATTTTAAACTTTTTTCTTTTTAGAAATAAAAAACTGAAAAGTGGGGGCGTGCAATATTATTTGGCCCCTTTACTTTCAGTGCAGCAAACTCACTCCAGAAGTTCAGTGAGGATCTCTGAATGATCCAATGTTGACCTAAATGACTGATGATGATGATGATAAATGGACGAGCGTCCAGGCTTTTTTCTGTCTTGGCACCAAAGTGGTGGGACGAGCTTCCCCTGAGTGTCCGAACGGCAGAGTCGCTTGCTGTCTTCAAACACAGACTGAAGACCCACCTCTTCAGAGAGTACTTGGACGAGTAGCAGAGTACTGTGGTCACCTTATTGACTTGTGCTTAGTAATGTTTAAAGCCTAGAGGTATCTTTGAACTATTAGTCTATTCTAACTAGCTGAGGTTTTTCTTGGGTGAATAGCAAAGCACTTTTGTAAGTCGCTCTGGATAAGAGCGTCTGCTAAATGCCGTAAATGCAAATAGAATCCACCTGTGTGTAATCAAGTCTCCGTATAAATGCACCTGCTCTGTGATAGTCTTAGAGTTCTGTTTAAAGCGCAGAGAGCATCATGAAGACCAAGGAACACACCAGGCAGGTCCGAGATACTGTTGTGGAGAAGTTTAAAGCCGGATTTGGATACAAAAAGATTTCCCAAGCTTCAGACATCTCAAGGAGCACTGTACAAGCGGTCATATTGAAATGGAAGGAGTATCAGACCACTGCAAATCTACCAAGATCTGGCTGTCCCTCTAAACTTTCAGCTCAAACTAGGAGAAGACTGATCAGAGATGCAGCCAAGAGGCCCATGATCACTCTGGATGAACTGCAGAGATCTATAGCTGAGGTGGGAGACTCTGTCCATAGGACAACAATCAGTCGTACACTGCACAAATCTGGCCTTTATGGAAGAGTGGCAAGAAGAAAGCCATTTCTCAAAGATATCCATAAAAAGTCTTGTTTAAAGTTTCCCACAAGCCACCTGGGAGACATACCAAACATGTGGAAGAAGGTGCTCTGGTCAGATGAAACCAAAATCGTTAAAAAACTTTTTGGCCACAATGCAAAACGTTATGTTTGGTGTAAAAGCAACACAGCTCATCACCCTGAACACACCATCCCCTCTGTCAAACATGGTGGTGGCAGCATCATGGTTTGGGCCTGCTTTTCTTCAGCAGGGACAGGGAAGATGGTTAAAATTGATGGGAAGATGGATGGAGCCAAATACAGGATCATTCTGGAAGAAAACCTGTTGGAGTCTGCAAAAGACCTGAAACTGGGACGGAGATTTATCTTCCAACAAGACAATGATCCAAAACATAAAGCAAAATCTGCAATGGAATGGTTCACAAATAAACGTATGTACGTTTTTTTTACGTAGGTACGTACGTTAGGTGTTAGAATGGCCAAGTCAAAGTCCAGACCTGAATCCAATCGAGAATCTGTGGAAAGAGCTGAAAACTGTTGTTCACAAATTTCAGTCTCTCGATGTGCAAAACTGATAGAGACATACCCCAAGCGACTTGCAGCTGTAATCGCAGCAAAAGGTGGCGCTACAAAGTATTAACGCAAGGGGGCCAAATAATATTGCACGCCCCACTTTTCAGTTTTTTATTTCTTAAAAAAGTTTAAAATATCCACTAAATTTCATTCCACTTCACGATTGTGTCCCACTTGTTGATTGTTCACAAAAATTACAATTTCATATCTTTGTTTGAAGCCTGAAATGTGGCAAAAGGTTGAAAAGTTCAAGGGGGCCGAATACTTTTGCAAGGCACTGTATGTGTGTAAATGTTTGGGCCCCCGTAGTCAAATGACTACGGCTAACTATAACCGCTTTATTGAAAGGAGAACACCAGAAGCTAGAACGGACAAATGAGCATCCTGAAACCCTGGCATTCATCTGCTCCACCGTCCACAAACCTGAGTCGACTGTGCAATCGGTGGGAGAACGGCAACAAAGGAAAACCTTAATTACCAAAAGTTTAACTCAAGTGAGCGGTTAGCCTAGGCTTGAAGATTGAGACTATCGAAAAGGTTTTTCCAGAGTCGAGGGGCTTTATAAGAACGTAAGCATTATGTAGGTGTCATGTAGCCTTACGAATGCTGCGACACTGATTCCCCAGCCTCAAGTTTTGTAGTAATGAGCTGACGGATCCTGCTGTCTTCCAAGCTGTTGATTAGAGTTCCACTCCTTATTTGGCCGTGTATGCAGGTTATGTCAGTTGTGATATGCTGTGCTGCTCTCACTTCCCCTCTGGAGGTTATAGACTTCCTCCAGCATGGCAAAAACAGCCTTTTGTCATCTCTCGACCCTGATTCTCTCAAGGGAACAAAATCATGGAAGCGACATGTACGTGAATGTCCGTGTTCTGCTGTTCCACTTTTTCGACTGTTGCGGTGTGTTGATTGTTGCAGTTGATTTTAATAGAGTTTCGGGTGAAAAATAAGCTGAACTGATTCTGTTCAAACTAAATAAAAGCAGGCAGTCAAATTACGACACAGTAACACATCTTGACCAGTAAATTCTAATGTATTTTAGACCTTCTAGGTAGGGCTGGGCAACATAACAATATCATGATAAATTATCCCACAATGCACTTTTCTGAGCGTCCATCAGTGGCACTGAAAACAAATCTAAAAGAGGAAGTGATCAATCCTGTTTAATTGGATTGATTGCTTGTGATTACTGCATTTTGTCTGTTCATCATTACAAATCCTACAAAAATCGGGTGATGTATATTGGGAGAATGGCCAAAAGTATCGTACTGTATTTTTACAGTATAATACTTTCAAATCATACTGTATCATCTACCCCCTGGTTCTCGATTATGGTCAAAAGCTGCTGATCTTTTGTCAAGACAGTAGTAATTTGAGTCCTAGTGGATTAGAGCATTCACTGTGCTCTTGTAATGGTATTTTTAGAGTAAGTGTAATGTGAGAGGGTAATAATATCGCAGTGGAGGTTGGGTACCTGGAACAACATCGTATTATGAAACTGATCGGACAATGGCTTGCATTTATATGAAGCATAATAATGTGATAATAGACAGATTGCTAAGAATAGAACAACATCTTAAATTAATTTAAAAAAGGTAAAATCCTATTTTGTTGAGCCACATAAAACCATAAATGAGGGCTGTTTTACTTCCACTCAAGTTCTGTGAACTCCTGCAGCACTAACTGTCTCCCACCAGTCACCAGCTACGTAGTTTTATTTAGAGCTTTGGTGTCAATGAGAGGCATTTGCTTCCCGCTTTTGTTAACAAAAAGTTAATGTTTAACTGAGCCAGCCATAGTTTTAGATGTAAAAGCTCAAGTGTGATGATTAAAAAAAAGGCTAAACAAACCTCAACTAGACCAGACTAGACTTGCACCTCTTCGTGGTAACATTTACACTAAATAGCGCGCCATGCATGCACTTCAGTTGGCAACAGGTTACATGTAATGTAAATAAATTTGTATGGAAACATGTAACTATGCATTTTCACTTTCTCAAACACCATAGTTAGATGGACTGTAAAATGTGAAGTGCTCATTTGTCATGTTTACATTTCTGAGACATGTTTTAAAACCATTGCTGTATGTGCATCAAATACCAAGTTTAAGATGCATATGACCATGAGAGAGCAGAGTTGTAGATATGGAAGCTGAAGAGATACAACTGACAAAGTCGATCTGAATTGCCGTGATCAGATTGGCTCCTGTTTTCTACTAGAAATGGTTATTTTCTTGATCCCGTGTTAAGTCATAGTTGGTGTTTACAGTGTCTGCAGTGTTCGCAATCAAAATAAACAGGGGAAAAAAACGAGCTTCATTATATCTGTGCAAAATTTACACTCTGTCGCCCCCTACAGACTGCTTCTTCTAAGTGCACTATGTACTATTCCAATATGAGCATGATGTGGTTTGGAAAATTAGTTTATAACCCAAATGGAACTTGATACCATGATACTTTAATTTTTTTTAATATATATATATATATATATATATATATATATATATATATATATATATATATATATATATATATATATATATATATATTGCATATTATTATAGTATGTATGCATGTATGTATGTATATAAATTAACACATAAATAAATACAAAGTGTAGTATCAAAACTGCCAATAGTAAACAATACTGAATACTAATACTAAATTAAATAAGCCCAGTCTTTTTTTTTTTTTTTCTGGGTTAGCCGTATTTTTATTAATCTAGCTTATTTCAGTAACGTGAGAAAAGTATACAAAGTTTATTTGCCAAAATGACACCTCGAAAATATATCGAAGGAGCTGCGTTACATCCAGAGCTAATGTTTGGGCCTAGAATTATTTAACTTTGCACACTTTGCATGTTAAACCATGATTTGAAAGCAATTTGCAATCACTGTGAATTGTAATGTGATTGCTGCTTCTTCTTGTGTTTTTATAGGTGTGGCAGATTCCTGAGAATGGCTTGGTGACCTCCATGGCGGAGCCTGTGGTTGTGCTGGAGGGTCATTCCAAACGAGTTGGCATCATTTCCTGGCATCCCACTGCCCGCAACGTTCTCCTCAGCGCAGGTGACCGACACCACTTGCTCATACACACACGCACTGCACTGCCCATTTTAGGACCCTTTACCTTCTTGCAGCGTATTGTTTTTTTTTTTTTCGTTTTTTTTTTTTTATGTTATTATTAAGAAAATAAGGAAATTTATGGGTAATGGTTATGGTACCAAAAATGCTGGTGCAAATATTCGGAAAAGGCTAGCCTGAATTGGCCAGCACTTGAGGTTTCAATATCTGTACTGAGACAGTAAAAGTGGTAACATGCTATTGCAATTTCCAAATTTAACGCACACTGTTCAAACGTTTCTGGACACTGCTTCTGATGGAGGCATTCAGCTATGTTAGGTCACACCCATTGCTGACTCAGATGTGCAAATGCACACATGCAGCTAGTCTAGTCCCTGTAGAGAAGTTTTACCAATCGAATAGGACTTTCTGGAACAGATAAATGTGACCCTATTGGCACCACGTCTAATGCCAGGTGTGTGCATTGAGCTGTGGAGCAGGGGAAATGTGTTCTCTGGGACGATGACTGGTGCTCCATCCTGTCCTTTTGGGATGAGTTGAGGAGTTGGGGATGAAGCGAGGTGGGGATTGTTCAACATTCTGACATCACGAACGCTCTTGTTGCTGAATACAACCAAATCCTCACAGCAATGCTCCAAAATCTACTTGAAAGACTTCCCTGGACAGTAAAGGCAGTAGAGACAAAAGCAGGGTTAACTCTTAAGAGTTTATTTTGTATTAAGGCTATTGCTATCTCTCTGTATATATTCTGGCTTGCTTGGTGCAGTGGCAGTGTCTGCACGTTCCGAAGTCGCTGTCGTGTCTCCATACAATTTTCCCAAAACTTTGTGGCAGCGGTGGTAATGTGGCATACTATCCTGCAAGATTCTGTGAAACAGCAAAAAATGTTTCATAATGACTTTTAATCACCATGTTTTGTAGATTTGTTGTGTTCACTATCTGTCTCGTTCCTCCCTCATTGCATCTCTCTTTCTCTGTTTTGCCCTCATTTTATTTTTGTTGTTTTTTCCACTCTGTTTGAAAAGCTGACATTGTACCGTAACCTGAGCAAGAAATGGTACACAATGCAAAGGACACTAGTTAAAAGATAAAAGTTAGGTTGGGCCACAACTTCAGCTCCTTATTAGTATAATTAGTCTGTTTATGTATATTGCTCAGACATATGTATATTTAGACTGTAGAAGGTGAGCGTTCCAGTGCCTTACTTTTGCTAATCCAGTATGTCCAGCTGCAATTTAAATATATATTAGCAAATTTATTATCAAAATTCACAAACTTTCTGCTGTGTGCTGCAAACCAAACAAGCCTAATTTGCAATAACTAGAACAAGTGCGTTCTTCTGCAGATTCAACACCAAATGCCACTTTTAATGACTTCTGCAGTCTGAGAATTATTCAACCCCTTAATGACGAGCATCTTTAGTACTTAGTAGAGCACCTTTCTACTGTTATGATCTCTGCGACACCAGCTTCTGGCAGCATTTCTGAGAAATCTTAGCCATTCCACATGGGCAGTGGCCTCCAGTTCACTAATGGTCTTGGGTTTGCTACTGCAAAAGATTTTCTGTGGGCTTCAAGTCAGCCAGCTGTTACAACCACTCCAGAATCTTCCTGAAGCCTTTGTGGACTTTGAGACGTGCTTGGAATCATTGTTCTGTTGGCAGGGCCAATGTCGCCCAAGCTTTGGCTTACTCACAGATGGCATACTTTATACTTGATTGAATCCATCTTTCCTTGCACATGCTGCAGAAGGAAAGTAAAGCAACCCCAGAGCGTCAAAGAGCCACTGCCATGCTTAATTGGCAGGGTGCTTTTTTCAGTGTATGCCTAATTTTTCCTCCGCCAGACATAGCGCTGATCCATAGGCCCAAACGGTCCAGTTTTGTTTGATCGCTCCACTGAACAGAATCACAAAACGTCTTTGAATAGTTTATAGCGTTTTAAGGCAATGTGTGCTCTTGTAATGGATTCTGTTCAGGGGGTTGAATAATTCTGAGGCTGCAGTCGTCATAAGCGGCATTTTGTGTTGAATGTTGGTGACAAATTAGTACCAATTAGTTGTGTTGAGCTATTTAAATAGGTCTTGTTTGATTTGGTGTATTGCAAACAGCTTAAAGTTGTTTTTATTTATTTATAATTATTAAAGTGGAGCTTTAATAATTATGATTGCAACTGTATTCAGACTCTATAGAGTATATAATTAGTGCTGTTTGTGTACGGTGTTTTTAAATTTCCCTTTCACGTGCAGGGTGTGATAATGTGGTCATGATCTGGAATGTGGGCACGGGGGAGGCTCTGATCACTTTGGAGGACATGCACCCGGATGTCATCTTCAGTGCCTGCTGGAACCGCAATGGCAGCCTCATCTGCACCGCCTGCAAGGACAAGAAGATTCGGGTCATCGACCCACGCAAGGAAGAGATCATAGCGGTATGGACTGCGGAACATCTTACAGTCTTGTACACGTTTCTGTTCAGGATGGAGGCTTGAATCCCAAATGGTTGAGGGTTCAGCAGGGTAAAGGCAGTTTGTTAAGTCTTTTTTTGTTTTGTTTTGTGTTTTGTTTTTTTTACAGGAGAAGGATAAGGCCCATGAAGGAGCGAGGCCCATGAGAGCCATCTTTCTCTCTGATGGGAATGTCTTTACCACTGGTTTCAGCCGCATGAGCGAGAGACAGCTTGCACTCTGGAACCCGGTAGGTTGTTTGCATGCACAGACCAAATTTTACACTTTTTACACAGAGTGTTGTGTTATCGTTACCATTAAACCTGATTAACTACAGTCTAATGATGTAATGAGTTGAATCTGATGAGCAGGGAAATCTCCAAATTATACTTATCTATGGGTCTCTAGGCCTAGGACTTAATACTACTGATGAGGAGAGGACATTGCAATGTGTGTGCCACGTGTCCTGTTGCTGACTCTGCTGATTTCTCTTTCAGCAAAACATGGAGGAGCCGATCTCTGTCCATGAGATGGACACCAGTAACGGTGTCCTCCTGCCCTTCTATGATCCTGACACCAATGTGGTCTACCTGTGTGGAAAGGTAAAGGAGCCACTAAGCATGCTGGAGCTTCTCCTGGAGAGGCCCCACCCACCACCTACCTTTACGTAACATGTATTCTTTTAACAGGAAAAGGAGTATGTCCTGTGGTTTTTTAATTAATAGCGTCATCTTAAATGCTTTAGTTGAGTCAAAATATTGTCATGTAAAAACTGAAATTTTCAATGAATTGTGTTGCCAGGGTGACAGCAGCATCCGTTATTTTGAGATCACGGACGAGGCTCCTTTTGTGCATTACCTCAACACATTCACCACCAAGGAGCCTCAAAGGGGCATGGGCTACATGCCCAAGAGAGGCCTGGATGTCAACAAGTGTGAGATTGCCAGGTGAGGACAGACCTGTCACAGTTATGACTAATCACCCGATTGTTGTTTAATTATCAGTTAGACTTGTACTGTAATAAAATAAAGAAATAGATAATTAAACCAGTACTTTGAGTTATTGTTATGACAACTAATAAACGGCTAGTATTTCATGACAACTACTGGTCCACATGAGAATGGAAAGGTCTGTTTACCTAATTTACTTATTTCCTAACTGTCCTGAATTGGGGTGACTGCATTCTATACAATATAGCCTAGAAAACAGAATGTTTAACATCTTTACATAATCTACATAAATGTTCAGTAAGGATATGTCAAAAACATGCAGTTAAACATCTAAGCTAGGTGGGTAGAGCAGGGCTGCAATGGAACAGTGATTCATTGCATTGTGCAGACTTTTTATCCCCGTGTTCCTGTGCATGCAAACATCTTATTAAATATATTTACATCAATGTGTGTGTTTTTAGGTTTTACAAACTGCATGAGCGGAAGTGTGAGCCAATCGTCATGACCGTGCCAAGAAAAGTGAGCCTTTTTTACCCTTTTCACCTAGTACTGCTCTTTCAGTCATCTGACACCAGAGGGCACTGTGAGCAGTGTCATTCATGCCTCAAAGACTCTCAAAGCAGCATCAAGGATTTTGAAATGCTTTAGGGGGAGCATTAAAGAATGAGGAATATGTTTGCTCTTAGAAATATGTTTTCTAACCTTAGGTTTTTTAATATAATGTAAAAATGAGTAAATGTGCCATATTTTAATTTTAGCTAGCCACAAACTCCTATGTTTGCGCTGATACATAGATTGTTTCATCCCAGGACATTACTGGTTCTCAATTTAATTCTTGTGCCTCTCTTTCATATACATCTGACTTAAACTAGTGAAGGGCTTGCTAGTTAGGCTGAACTGAAACATGTTGGGTATCACAGCATAGGAGAAAGTACTAGGGATGCAACAATACAGTGCATGGTATTGTCCAAGACATGGGTGTCAAAAGTGCAACACACAGGAGTAAATGAAGTTGCTTGTGGTTAGTGTGTTAGCTAAGGGTTAGTGGGTTGGCTTGGTGCATTAGTGTTTACTTGCGAATAGTGCATTAGCTTGTGGCAAGGGTGTTGCGCCATGATTGTCATGTTTGCTCAAGGCCAAAGCATTAGGCTAGGAGGTGGTTGTTAGCTGTCCGATACCTTGCGCTTAGCTTCTTACACATCATTCCAGTTTTGACTGTATGGTCATTATCTTGCATTATGAATATTTTTTTCTACTTTCAAGACAGTCTTAATAGATTAAGCAGTTTCTAATGTTAAATAAGCATAAAGAGAATCAGGAGTAGTTCTTTTTATCAAGGTTTTTTTAATATTGCATAAGGCACAGTATTGGCCACTTGCTATTTTAACTTTTTTTTTTTTTATAAAGCCATTGAATCTAAACACTGTATTGTATTAAATGAAATTAGCTTATTTACTAGCTACTAGCTTATTTAGAGTTTAGCTGTCTACTTTGCATCTTTCACTTTTTCCTTACTGTATCCCATAATGCATGCCATGCGGTTTTCTTTTGTCTCTCTGCAGTCTGACCTGTTCCAGGATGACCTGTATCCAGATACCGCAGGTCCGGACTGCGCTCTGGAGGCCGAAGAGTGGTTTGAGGGAAAGAATGGCGAGCCCATCCTGATCTCCCTTAAACACGGCTACATCCCCGGCAAGAACCGTGACCTCAAGGTGGTCAAGAAGAACATTCTGGACAACAAGCCCAAGATGAGCAAGAACACGGAGAACACCAACCCTGCCACCAAAACAGCCACCTCAGCCCCGTCTATTGTGAGTCTCTTTCACTTTCTTGCCTTTTCATCTCATGTTTTTCCCCTTGTTCTTCACGTCCTTATCGCACATAAATGCATCACACTCTTATCTCTTACAAGAGGCTCATGAATGCTGAGCTTAGCAGTTCATTTCCTGACCATTTGTGCTCCATTCCTTCTAGCTGTCCAGTTATGAATCTGAAAAGTTAATTGCAAGACTTGAATTATGAATTATGTTTTCCTGCAGCCGCTGCATGCATATCGACACCTGGCATTGAAATGATGGTCAGTTATAGGCAGGCAATAGAGGGTCAATCCGCATACGCTTCATCACTGCTAAGTTTGCCTTCATGTTTGATGCTTGTTATCACCACACCACATCACAGAGACCGCAAATGTGGCTCCACCCATCACCTTCCAGATTAAATCTGTAATCACATGAGCTGCTATGCTAGCCCATATGTGCACACATACTTACAGGTTTTCACACTGACATGTACTGTAGCAGTGCATGCTGACCCCAACACACCTGGTGTTTGATTTACTGCACAAGAACTGGCTGCTGATTTGGTTGAAGATTTACATTCAGATACTCTTTAAAATGTTTAGTGCCTGAAATGGTCACTCAGCACAATGCTAGTGTCTGTTAGTGGATGTAAGAACTGACGGTTAGTGTTTTCCTCCAAGCGTGTGGAGTTGTCCAGTGAAATTGTTTTAACGACCGTTTGAACAGATGCGGTTGGCTGGCTTCATTTGACTTTGAAGAACATGCTAGCCTTCACTCTCCCAGCACTGGTAGCACTGTGTGGTAGGGGCAGTCCTAACTATTGGGTAGGACGTTTGCAAGGGAAACATCCCACAAGCAAGGTTAGATTTGTCATAATTACAGCAAGTATTCAAATAAAATGCTCTCTGTGGAATTTTGAGTTACTAAGGCTACTGTGGGACCACCCAGCTGAGGGACACTTAATACATCACATTATACAGACACATGCGCAATGTTTAAATGATAGCTTGTTTGTACATATTATTGTATTACTAGTTCAAAGTGATTTGAAATAGATTTTGAAATGACCCCTTGAATTCTGTGTTGCAGAAAAGCGAAGCGAAGCTGGACGAGGTGTTGAAAGAAATCAAGTCTCTCAGAGAGCTGGTCAGCAGTCAGGAAAAGCGAATCGCCAAACTAGAGGAGCAGTTGTCCAAGATGGACATCTAAAAGGACCCAAATCCCCTTCCACCCAGCTACTGTTCAGGATGTTCTGTTGGCCAGGTGGGCGGGACCCGTCACTGCCAATCACCACGACAGCGTTCCGTCTGAAGCCTGCCTCGCAACGATCCCGACCAACATTCCAAGATGAACTTTTTTTTTTTTTTCCCCGTTTTTTAAATTCCTTTTCTAACTCTCCGAACCCATAATATCTGCAAAATGAGAGAGAGAGAGGGAGAGAGACAAAGCAGGTCTCTCACTTGATTGAAGAATTTAGCTTTTACTAAACCTCACTCCCTGTGTTTTATTTGTTTTGTTTTCTTTTTCTTATTGTCAAAAATCATGAACGGCGTTCCAGTGCGAAGCATTCACATGACCTGTGACCTGCTTAGATGTTGAAATTAAGAGCCATCAGTATTGCATTACTCCCCGTCCCACTTCACCCCTGTTCTTTTGTTGCCAAATTTTTAGAGGATACTTTTAGGGGCACCTCCTTGACAGTATTTGACCTTTAACGTTTTCATTTTGTCTTACTTTAGACTTTGTACTAATAAGGGACAATGCAATAGGCTGGTAATGCAGTGGAGATGGTGGTGGTGGTGGTGGTGGTGGTGGGGGGGGGGGGGGGGGTCATCTGAACCATGATATTACGGTTTAAAACATGTCTATACTTGGAAAAAAACGAAGCTGATTTTAACCAACCAGGCATATGTGTACGGTCAGACTGAATGTACAGATCAGCAGAGTAAAACAGCATCTACCTACTGAAAGAGTCTTAAGTCTCTGTTATGCAGGTGCCCATTTAAAACGTAAGTATTTTGAGCTTTCCTGTGCTGAAATGACTTGTATCGAGTAGATGATTCTCCAGTCTGGTTCTTATAGTTGCCATTGACATTCCTTACAACTTGCCTCTCTCCCGAAAGCATCCTCTCATTATGCTGAAAGCATGCAATAAAGTTTTTTTTTCCTAATTAAATTTTTGATTTTTTTTTTTTGATTTTTTTTTTTTTTTACATTCCTGTTTTTTTTTTTTTTTTTTTTTTTTTTGCCCCCACTATCTATGTGTGTTCTCAGCTGTCAGAGCAGTGGATCTGTCAAAGAATAATGGCACCTTTAAATAATTACTGACCCTTTTGACTTTGTTTTTGCATCCTTTTGCATCTTCATCTGAGATGTTTGATAAAACATCAGTGTAATAAAGTATGCGATAGTTCAGCCAAACTGTGCCACAGTGAGCAGCTGGTTAACCCCTTAAGAGTTAACACTTGGGCTTGAATGTGGATGTGGTTTGGTGTGAAATGCTACATTGTAGGAAAAAATTCTCCACAGTGGTGCTGAATGAAACCAGTGGATACCTAAGCCACTGAGCCCTCCCACTGAACGGCTCTGTTGCCCCAAGTATGGTTGGCTAATTGTGCTGGGAAAAAAAAAAACTGTCTCAGCCAGGTTTGTAAGCGTGTGGAAAAGGCACCAGGGCGGTTATCCTCCATGCTCAGAACTGTTCGGCCCTACAGTGGAAAATTAGCCATGGTGACCATGGTTCCATTGACGAACATTGTGAAGACGATTACAAGTTTCTCTACAGTGAACCCTTTTACACCAAACCCACTTAATTTCCTTATTTTAGCCAAAACCTTCCGACGGCTTTCAGTCATACAGTCTAAACCTCATAAAGCCATAAGCTCAGGAGTTCGCTTACTTTTTTCTTTCTTTCTTTCTTTCTTTTTTTTTTATATAAATAAATAAGTAATGAGGAATGTTTGGGCATAGACTGCCACAGTCATCCCACGCATGGCTTCCTTTTTCCGCTCAGAAGCAAATGACTGCCCTGCTCTGTTAGCTGTGCGGAACCAGATCTCTCTAGAGGGTCTAGATTTGTCTAGACCGTCTGCTCACCACTGAAGATACAACCAAACCAATGACCTTGACACATAGCAAGGCTTACATTCCAATGGTCACCAGGGTCAGTAGAGTTTATGCAAACCATACTATTGTGGTCCATGAGGTAATGGAGGAGCGAATAGTATTGTCAGAATCTAATTTTTCATTGGTGCGTTGCTGTTTTGTTTTCACGTTTGTCTGTTTCCTCTTCCCCCAGTAGTTCCTTTTAAACTTTTTTTTTTTTTTTTTTTTTGAATAATATAAATCCTTTTGAATCTTGTCTTTATATAATGCATTCCAGCGGGAACTGAGACATGTTCTCAGGTGTTCGACATCCTCTTTAGTTTTGACCACACCACCCACACAGACAATGCAGTAGCTTTGCTGCTGGCCGTGGTCATCTCCTAGTTTTTTAGATCAAATGACTTCAGGGCAGGAAAACTTGACCCAAAAATGCTGATGTGGTTAACTGAGAAAGTGAGCTAGTGTAACGTGAGCTACAGAAGAAAAAGAATGGGCCCCATACGTAGTGGTTTTGGTAGGTTCCATGCAGTTTGGGCTAACTTTACCATATTGGGTGAGATAGTAGGAATACTTGGTATGCAAAGATGGGACTAGGAAGTGTTCAGAAGGTGGAGATTTACCATGTCCCTCTGAATGGATAGACTAGTGTGATGACTAGTGAAGTATGATTGATGTGAACATATGCCTTTACTTTAGTAGAATTTTAGACCATGTGGTGGGTCATGAGACCTTCCTAACCTTCTAAATCCATGCAAGTAGGTCAAGAATAGCCCATTCCAGTCTTTTAAAAACCATAGGTTTCACTGATATGTCACTTACAACACTGTGTAAGGCCATCATGTGCAAGTTATTTGTTTTTCAGTATTGGCACGGGGGACACTGAACATGTATATTGTGCCTGAAAATGACCCAGAAGCCTTTAAATTTAGCCTCTAAATTTAATGTCAAAAAGTCACCCTAAACACATTAAATGATCTTGAGACTGGGCTGATTGAATCTATTGATCTGAAAACAACTGCAGTCTCTTTACTGTCTTCTAGAGCTTAATGAAGCAAAGCTTTTCTCTCAAAAATGAAAAGCTTCAGGTTGTCTACCAGGTTTTGTATGGTTGTTAGAGGTCCCATTTTTCATTTTTAATCAGTTTTGGAAAATCCTGTTTTTGTCCCCACTTGTTCTTTATTGCCCTACCCCTTCTTTATGCAAGGGGATTCTCTCTGGCCATCTCCAAAAAATAAATAACTTGTACTTACTGGCTGTTTTGACTGGAAATGAAATACATGAAGGGTGATTTTTGCACAGTACTGTAAACCAACTCGTCGGTAGCTTGTTTATTATTAGGTATAGAGTTGCAACGCGTGTTGGAGCCAGGAACACTCTAACAAACACTGTGCCGTGCCTCCTCAGCTCTGGCTGGGTTAACATGTTGTCTTTGTCAAAATCACTAAACTGTGTTTGTTTCTACTAAAAAAAAAAAAAAATGACAGCAGGGTCCATTTAGTATTATGCAAGTCTATTCTTGTCAAGTTGTGTCCAGGATTTATTTGCTATAGTCCTTTGGCTCAGGTTCTGTGACTGTGTAAGTGAAACGTACCAGTTACTGGTCGCAGTTACGCCGGTAAGGCCTTCATAGTAGACCATTTGTTTCATCCTTTGGTCTTGGTAGAAATGGTGTATTTCCACTGGTTGTAGACCAGTTTTCATGGTTCAGTTTAGGATATGTGAAAGCGGAGTCGCTTTTCTATCAGGGTGAAGGGTGAGGTAAGCAATGTTGCCATGATGTGCTCGTTGTGATATGCTGCGGTGTTGGAATGGAGTATTGTAGGTGGCAAGGAATGAAACTGAAAGGGATTTCTGTAGGTTGAACTAGAAAGCTTAGTGTATGGGATTCAGTTTTTTGTTCTGTAAATAACTGTTTTTTTCTTTTTCTTTTTTTTCTTTTTCTTTTTATTTTTTAATTGCCCCCCCCTCCCACCAGACTGCATAAGCACGTACAGCCATCACTGTCCTGTTCATTTTAAAGGACCCAACTGAACAAAAATACAAGGAAAGTAAATTGTGCATATTTGTACTGATCCCCTCCCCCTTTTTTATTTTGCTTCAAGTATCAGAGAATCTCAACAGCTATCAAAAAAATAAATATTAACTGTTGAACTCTCTTGTACTGTTCCTTCTTTCTAACATGGTGCCCACCTTGGAGGAGGAGGCACTGTCGTTCGCTTTAATAGGGTTAGGGAACTTTTTTTTTTTTTTTTCCTTCTTTTTTCTATTTGCGCGTTCTCTGCACTTACGTCAGAGGTTGAAGCTTCTGCTTGGTCTGACGCTGAGACAACTTCCTGAACTTAACTCAAACGACGAAAGGGTTTCGATGCAGCACAAGCTTTACCAGAAAGAAGGCCCTACAGCCCAACGTCAGTCTTAAAGTGTTAATGGTCAGTACATGTCCATAGATTTATCTTGTCTTTTTTGCTGAATTGGTTTCTGGTTTCTGTGTAATCTGGGATAAATGCTGTTGTCAATCTTGGCGGGCTTGAACTTTAGCTTATATTGTCAGCAATGTTACGTCAAATGGCATCCTGTGGTCAGGTTCCTAGTTAACTGAGAAGAGTTAACCTTTTTAGAATCTGTCTGAAAGCAGTTTGAAACTGCCGTTGGTTGAGGATGATGCTACACTTTGCAGTAGGAACTTCTGTACTGGTGATGTGCTGATGGCACATGCTGTAGGAGACAACCCAGTGTAGCTGTCCTGATTAGAACTTAACAGAAGGACAAATGGGTTTCTACTATTTTACAGCAGTGTATTTCACTTTGCAACAGTGTGTCAGACAGTATGTGCTTCTGGTCCTCGTCTCCAACTTCTGCTTTCTTTTCATGCTACAGATGCTGGTCATGACTAACAGACCTGAGTTGAGGCCATCTCTTTTACTGCTGATCATGAGCAGCTTGGTCATCTCCGACAATTTACCCAACACGGAGATCCCTAGTACCCAACATATGACAGCTTCCAGGTCTTCTCAGGAACACAGCACTGACATTCAGTCCACAGGTGGTCCAGGGCTTTCGCATACTACAACGCAGAAGTTTAATCTTTCAAGTCTCACAACAGCTCATTCAGCAGAGGGAAGCGAAACTTCTAGAAGCCTTCATCCCGCCCGGACAGCAGGTAGCGAAAATGCTACAGGTAGTGAAAGCCCTCTACAAACTGAGCCTCCTGTGAGCAACTCCACATCCACATCGTCATCAGGAAGTTCAGCTCGAACGCTTGGCGCCTCAGTAGAACCCAGAGAAGGAACCCACAAGCAGGCCACAAGTGCAGTTGTTGCTATAGCAACTACCTCACATGGACCTCTTATAGACAGAAACACGACCCGACCAGCTATTTCTCACGGCGCTGAAATAGGCACTTCCGCCACGACGAAACAAGCATCTACCAAGCCTCAGAGCAGCCAAACCAGAGGCAAAACCACCACTACCACCACCACCACCACTGGAGTCAAGAAAGATCACATTTGTTCCACCGAAGCCCCCAAGAGAGAAGGCGTCGTGGGCCGCTGTCTCATCGCCATTGCCTTGCTGGCTGGCCTAGCAACCATTTTTATCGCGTCCACAATCATCTTGGCTACGAAGCTAGCTGGCAGCAGATACAGGCACAAGATGCGTCTCCTCCAGGAGACTGAGATGGTCTGCATCTCTGCTCTCATGAACGACACCGAACACCCCATGCCTAAACAGAGGCACCCCAAAAGCAATGGCGCGTTGATCCCCAGCACCGAAGACGAAGACGGGGATGATCTTACTCTCAACAGCTTTCTGCCGGACACTGAATGTGTGGCATAGAGCTAGCGCTAGCTAGTGTTTTCCCCAACCACCGATGTAGTTGGCTATGAGGCTAATGTAGCTGGCAGAATCTTAAGCTTATACCCTAACAATTGGTGCATAATTGATTCAGATGACGGTGTATTTCCATCCTGTTTTAGCTACATGAGCCTTATAGCTCCACTGCGCTGCAAGAAGATTAAGTGAAATCAACTGGAAAAAAAGTCAATGTCTAAATTCTCATTATGAGATTAGTTAAACTATTTCTATACATGGGTTTTGTTTTACCCAGATAGTTTTGCTTCCATTACAAGCTAGCCATGTTTTCTCCATATAAAAACTTAGAATAGAATTTTAGCCTTTTCTTTTTCCTTAAGTTTGTTTTCCACTGAATTGTATTCCTGAGAAGTGGTTATCCCTGCAGAAATATTAGATATATTGACTAGAATTAGGATGATTTTGCTTGCTAAATCAATGAGCCTTGTTTACCAACTTTTCTTAAGAAGCCGTCAGCATGGTTTTCGAGCCATGCCGTTTAGGCCATCAACGGCCAAAGTCCAAGAGAGCATCTGTTAGCTGGTGTTGTGGAGCTGGGGACCTGCAGTTTTTCTCCGAGCGTGTCTGCTGCCCGGCGATGCCACATTGGCGGCAGTTTGAAAAGAGGTGGCATTTGGCTTCGCATGTATCGGAGGATACCGGTAAAGACCTTACCCTTCTGGTGTCAGAAGCATTGCTGGTGTCAGGGGGAGCAATGAAAGTACCACATTGGGACTGGAACCCACCCATGTTGTCAACCTATGACTGAAGAAATTGCCTGATTGGTCATCTTTCATCCCTCAGTCTTCCCATCTGTGCAATTTTTTTGAAACCTGACTGAATGACTGTTCATACCTACCCTGCACATGCCTATTCCCAGAATGCAGAGATGGCAGATCTGGATCGCTGGTGGTTGGGTACAGACTGATACCCGCAGAAGTGATGGACTCGTTCCGAATCATCAACTAAGGGAATCTGTAGTTCAAATGCTAGCAAGTTTGTACACTGCTATGTCTAGCAGAAGGCCAAAGCACAGGCCACACCTAGGTTACTCATTTCCTTTTCGCTTGATTTGACTTTTCAGTTGCTTTATTCTCCGCTTTTTCGAAGCCTTCAGCCCACATGAAAATATTTTGTGTGCATGTGGTGTGGCGTCAGCCACAGGAAGTGCCTGAGAGCAGGGAAGCGGAAGCTGTCGTCTTTCAATAATAATACTCAGCGCGTGTTTCCATGTGAACAGAGGGCCTGCTTAGCAACTGTTTCTATGAACTGTCCTGCTCTTCCTAAAACCCAGCCCGGAGCAGAATGTCTTAAATATGAAGCACTGAGAGGTGAAGAACTTCATGAATGTACAGTTTAGCACCTAGTTATTACAGTTATGTACTTATTATAGATTGTTTACTTATATTTGTATAATTTTCTTCTATAGTCAAGTTACTATCTGACCGACTGCTGTGCAGGCAGCTGTAAGGTGTAATCTGTTACCTCTGCTGTTCTGTGACTTTGTGACAAGGTGACTGGGTTAGAGCATCTCCAAAACAGCAGGTCTTGTGAAGTTTTCCCAGAATGCAGTGGTCAACACCTACCAAATGTGCTCCAAGGAAAGACGGGGCACCCAATCGGAGTAGATTACTTACATTTTTCCAACACTCGCATGCCCATTGTATGTGTTTTCAGCGGTAGACAGGGGTGTCCTGTGTGGTGGTGCACATTCCTTCTGAAACCATCAATAAACCATCTGCAGCTTGTGCCACTGCATGCCTATTGTCTGTTTCAACCAGACAGGAAAGCCTTAGTTGCCCTCATGCACTGATAAGCCTTGGGTGTTCAAGACCCTGTTGCCAGTTTGTGGTTTTGACTGTCCAAAGTCCTCACCGCTGCTTCCGCAAGCCTTGCTGTTTTAGAGATCCTCTGGTCATAACAATGTAGTCCTTGTCCAAAGTCACTCAGATCTTCATGCATGACCATTTCTCCCAAGTCCAGCACATTGATTACTGATACAAGTGAAAATACCCTCCATTCTTGAATGTGCGCTGTTGTTACGCTGTTGTTTTGGCTCAACTGTATATATTAAAAACATCCAACTAACATCCTCTATTTGGTCAAAACTGGGTCAATCATGGAATAGATGAGCTGGAAGTCAGAGACTGAACTAATGCTGTGTTCCTTTTGACCGGGAAGTCTGAGTTCAAAGTAGGAAATTTCAACTGGAATGCCCCCCGGAAAGTCTGGAGAGTGCCACATGCCCAGAGTTCAAAATCCAAGATGGCCACATGGTACATCAGCAGCAGTAGAAGCTGTAGTATTACAGTATTATAGTTTGTGTCTCATTAAATCAGTCCTATAAACAGAGAACTGGCCAACTTCTATCTGTGGACGTGTTTGGTATCGCTAACCGTGCTAGCATGGGACATAAGTACGTCCCACTTTTTTGATTAGATTTGCCGTTAAACATCATCAAACCAGTTGTGGTGAACTCAACATGGGTGTGTCCTAGCTTCAACAGACGATTTCTGAGGCAAATGGTACGCAGCATGAATGACTACAATAAGGTGTGGCAGCCTACTGAGTACTACTGAGTACAGCAGATGAATGTAATAAGGGATCACTGTGTGTAGAGATAGAGTTGGGTTTTTATTTTATTTTTTATTTTTGGTCATCTAAAGATGATTAACTATACCTAAACTTACCTTCTTTTTTTCTTTTCTTTTTTCTTTTTTCTTTTTTTAAATAAATGTATTTCTGTTTAATTCAGTGGTTGCATTGCAAACCGTCCAGAGTGGATTTGGTGTGAAATTATAAATTTTTTTAAAATCCAAAATGAGCAGTGGACAACATGTATCTCATGTTGTTAAGGGTGAAATATTAGGGACTACTTCCCCTTACAACACACTGCATGTATCCCTCCACCAGAAATGAATTAAAAACAAAAATTAATACAATCATATCAAAACCACAACAAAACTATACCTTGAGCAGCGTATTCAGGGCCAATTTATCTAGTGACCTTCTGCAAATGAGAGTTTAGAGGCCGAGCTTTAGAGACCAGACGTTCCATTTACCACCACTGTTAACAAATTTGGCTTGGTGAATTTCTCTAGAACTAAGCAGTTCGCACCAGAACCCTGTGAAGGACTTTATTTACATCTTAACCATTCGAATCTGTAGATCATCTTCAGACCAGAATCCAAATAATAATTTCTCTGATGTTTACTGAATGTCCTGCTCTAGGATGTCCCTGCTCGCACATTGCTGGGCATGTTCTATTCCCTCCTGCGGTAAAAGCAGCCCTGTGTAATTTACTGCAGTGGGGGAAGGTTGGTACTTTGGGTCGACGCGAGCACAGATCCTACAGCGCAGCTACGCTAAGCTCTGTAGGTTTATCCAGGCAGATTTTTCATTTAGTTCTTGCCAAAAAGGTTTTCATGGCATTTTATTGCAATTAATCTTGGGTTGTTCATTTCACATACAATTGTTCTGTATCTGATAAAAACAAGCCTTTTGAAGACGTTAAACATGAAATAATAATGAAATAATATTTTTATTTTATATAGACTTTCTGTTGTAAGAACATGTAACTGCAAACTGTGCCTTATTTTCTTTCTATCCTTCCTGCATATCTCCAGTAAGCTGCAGCAGGCCTGTGTATTTACCCTGCAGACATAGTTTATTTAAAGCTTGTTCAGAGTGTGTGTGTGTGCCTGTCTGTCTGAATTTGTGGGTCGAGAGGCTGTAATAGCAGAGGCCTGATGAGAGAGGGCAGAAACTAGGCTCAGAAAAAAATAACTCCACCCGGTGGCCACAGAACCTCACCCATGGGCGGACCAGGAAAGCTCGGGACCGAGCCTACAGAAGGCCCTGAGAAGGTAGTGAGTTTGGAAATCTGGCACACACACACTTATGTTTGTATGTATAAAAACGGAGGGGCGGTGCAATACATGCTGGCATTATTGCAAGTTCTAGTCTTGTCATTTTGCGACAAGCTTACAGTGGCTTGCAAAGGTTTGGGCCCCCCTAATCAAACTGGATGTGACTGTGAATAGTTCAGTGAATAGAAGATTTTGGAACTTATGTAAGGTTAAAAAAGAAAAAAGGAAAGACGACCAAGCAAGACTCAAGAGTTCTGAGCTCTTGTCATAACTTTAACCAAGGTCTCTTGCTTGTGGGGGCTATGGCTTGCTCACAGTCAGAGCTGGAGGAAGAGACCTTGGGAGGAACCAAAACTCACAAGGGGAACCCATCCATCCTTCTCTGGTCAGAACAATTTATAAATTATTGATAAAAGTCACCAAACCATCTATACTGTTGAACTGCTCTGATCATGATCATAATATAATAATCATGGTGTAGTAGAACTTAATATAGTCATGGCAGTGGTGGTCAGAGTAATGAGAGTAATGATAGTTAATAGTGGTGATATTAATAGTGGAAGATAGTTAAGAGTCCATTAAGGTCTTAACATGGTCATTAGGCAGGTAGCAGTGGTAGGAGGGTGTGCTGCTGGAAAGGGGTTTTCAGGTGTCCACAGTTTCCACAGTTTGTAATGTAATTAGGAAATGACAGTTAACTGAGAAACTGTTAGGGGCCCCACCAACCCACAACCACAGGCCACGCCAAAAAATGTCACCTTGCATGTTTAAGGTGGTAGCGACTTCATGCTCCTGCAGATGGCATTGCAAGAGGATGCTGCATTTAAATACCTGTGGGGTGTGAGACTGGACACATGCGCTCATACTGGTCTTCCAGCAGTGGCAGAGATCCCAGTCTGCAGGACATTTTTGCCATTCTTGCGCAGAAGTGATTGATTGTTTGGGGTATTTTGTTGAGGTTGCTTTACTGGTTTATGAGGTCAATCCAGTTTGTGGAGGTGTTAGCTTGCTTGCCTATAGAAAGTACTGACCCTGTTCAGTATTTTACCCTTTTATTGCTCCTATAAGTGGAATCCTGGTCAATACAATAGCTGATATTGACTGACCAAATTCAGCATAGCTCCAGGTAATTGCTAGTGTTCAGGAAGGTCCATTCACTGGTTAATCAGTATTCCTGGCTACAAAAATACACCATGAAGACAAAAGAAAGCTCCAATGCAGCCCAGAGGAAAAAAAAAAAATCAAACTTGCCGAACTTCCCCTGAAGTTAAATCTATCATTAAGAAAGGAAAGGAAATGTTCCCAACTGTTCCCTGGGTTTTTCACCAGTCAAAGCTTTATGGGAGAGCGGCAAAGAAAATGAAACCTGCGCTACAGTTCACCCAAAGGCATGTGGAAGGGTCCAAGATAAAAATAGAGCTTTTTGTCTATTAGACTAGATGCTGTGCTTGGCCCATCGCCACAAAGGCACAATATCGCCACCATGAAGCACAGTGGTGGCAGCAGGCCCTGGAAGGCTTGTGAAGGTAGAAAATAAAGTGAATGCAGCAAAAGTCAGATTCAGTCTGCAGGAGAATTACGACTTGGGGGAAGATTTCTTTGCCAGCAAGACCATGAGCAGAAGCAAACGGCGCAAGCAACACAGAAATGGACTAAAGACAACACTGTGAATGTTCTGGAGTGGCCGAGTCAAAGCCCAGATCTCAATGCCATAGAGAATTTGTGGCTGGACTAGGTGGGGGGGGGGTGTTCATGCCGCATCCTGTGCAACCTGACCGAGCTTAAGCAGTTTTGCAAAGAGGACTAGAGTAAAACTACATTGTCCAGATATACAAGTGGTAGCTTAACCTCTTAGGGCTACATGTTCTGGTCTCTGTGTTTACTACTGACAGAACTCAGTAGAATAGTCACAGTTTGTGAGAAATATCAAATCTACTCAGAGGATTAGCACTTAGCTGTTACATCTCTACCATCTCGCAGAGGTACAGAGGAGGAGAAAGAGATGGAGAAGGGGAGGGAGATGTTCACCACTCTATAGTTTTTTTGGGGGGAAGAAACCTACACTTAGGCATAAACCACTGTGCAACTCTCAGGGCAGGGCAGAGGTGGCTGGTCTTCCTGTGATTTTCTCTCCCACTACTTTTTCCAGTTACTCTCTGTAGAGAGTATCCTGAGGACATCACTTGGATCTCCAGGAACCAAAGAAAACAAATCTAGTAAGTATATATATATATTTTTCACTCTTTGAATGGGTTCCAATGGGTTCATGCTTTTTTAGAGGATATTTTTGTATTCAGATTTCATCAGATGTGGTTGGAGATCATAGTATAGCATAAAATCAGAACTGTTAAGTCTTCTTGTATAGAGTGTAAATGCAGATGAGATCCGTTGATTTTTTTTTTTGACGTATTACGATGGATCAGATGGATCAGAAGATCTTGACTTACTTTTTAGATGAACCCAACTTTAGTTTTCATCTAGTTCAAATTTTCGTAGCTCACAATTTTAGTACTTCATTCCAGTTAAATACATTCTAAGCAAAACCAAAAAAATGAGGGAACCATCTACATCCACCAAGGTGCAGAATCCTTGAACCAGAAGTATTGCTTTTACTAAAGAACCTTTGAAGAAACCCTTTTGTAAACCCCTTATACAGCATTATTACGCCCTAAGTATACTAATAAGTAACTAAATACTCCAGTTATCGTAACATACATGTTATAACAGTTGGGGGGGGGGATGTTTAGTGTGTCCACAAAAAAAAAGAAAAAAGTTTGGACACCCTTGGATAAATTTATGTTTGTATTTATTTGCTGAATTTAGGCATATTGGGGGACAAATATGTAGATAATCTGTATATATATGTTATGGTTTATATTTAATGGTAAAAGTAATTCTAACAGTAAAGTGTGGGTGTTGTCCCGCCACAAGCTAAAATGAAAATTCACCTTGGTTCACCCACTGTCTGTCTCTTTACAGCTATAGGTCAGTTTTTGTGCAGTGAGGGAGAACGGTTTATATTTATGGCATTTAGCTGACGCTCTTATCCAAAGCGACTTACAAGGTTACTCGCATTACAGTAGTGGGCCAACCTAGTGTTAGAAGTCTTGCCCAAGGTTGCCTCTTATTGGTGTAGTGCAGCGTAGTCGCCCAGACCGGGAATCGAACCCCAGTCTAACACACGGTGTGGTAGTTTACTGGCAGGTAGTGGTGTTATCTGTTGCGCCACACCAACCAGTGTTTCCTAGAAACCATATGATCAGCCATAAAAGGTTCTTTGATTGATCGTACGTCCATCTGATATTACTTGACATAATCTGTCATTACAACTAGGCACTTACTTACATTAGCCCGAGGATGCCTGGGATGTTTTCTCTGTTCTGTCAAACACTATGATGTCCCTTTCCTGCCCTGAGCAGTGGCTCATACCTAAATCTGTCACTGCAGACAGCTGTGACACTGCTGGGAATTGAACTCATGACCTTCTGATGGCAAGGCAACTCTCAATTTTGGAGCCCCTGAACTTTTTGTATATATATATATATATATATATATATATATATATTGCGCCATTGAGCTTTTAGCTTTACAAAGTAGGTAATGGTTGACTTGCATTTGTTCAACAGAAAATGTGCAATTCACACAACAAAATACAAGGCAGAAATCCGTGTTCTCATGGTATTTCATGTTTTGTAAAATAAATTGCTCATTTAAAAAAATAATTGTAGACTAGATTTAACTGGGATAGTTCGATAGTGCCGCCGCTGCTGTCGCTTTAACCCCAAAAATCTGACCCTTCTGAACGCGTATGCTCTCTTGATGCGATCGCAATGAGATTTTGCTGTGCCTTTTGCTGTGCCACGTTTTAGGCTGGTGTCAGTTTTGGTGGATCATCTCTATCCCCATAACCTTCACACGAAGCCTCTTGATGAAGAGCTCCTCGGCATACCCTCTTCTCTTTGGACAGGAATGACAGAGTTGAACTTTTGAGGATGTAATTTGACCCACGTTGCTACATTTTTGGCCTGTGCCATGTTCTACAGGCAGGAGCCACCCAAACATTAGATCTAGCTGAGGAGCATGCAGCAGACCTTTCATTAAATGCGGTTTACATATAGCAGCGCTTTGAGCTAATTTAAAGACTAGAGGGGCCCACCTAAAGACCAAATGAAGTCCCTGAACTTTATTAAAGGGCAGCCATATGTGTAGAATGGATGGAGTGGATGGAGCTGAAGTGTCACGACAAAGCATGCCACTTCACATCAAGTTAAATCCTTTTCAGCGGCTATTTCTTTACCTCTAGAGATGTTAATTGATGGTTGAGATCAAGTACAACCCTGCATTTACATGAAGACGTTTTTCTGCATGGTCAGTTTCTGTCCACAGACCTGCACTTGGTTGGATATTTTTGGGTGGTAGATCCACTCTCAACCTAGCAGTGATCAAAACTCCCATACTACATACATGCTACTATGTCAGTGTCACTGCTGTGCTGACTATGTGTGGTCAGAAACTGACCGGTGGTGAATGGATCAGAGAGGGACTGTGGCCTAATAAAGTGGCCAGTGAGTGGACGCACAAGCTAGGCGTTTCCAATAAAGTGGCCACTGAGTGGACGCACAAGCTAGGCGTTTCTAATAAAGTGGCCAGTGAGTGGAAGCACAAGCTAGGCATTTCTAATAAAGTGGCCAGTGAGTGGAAGCACAAGCTAGGCGTTTCTAATAAAGTGGCCAGTGAGTGGACGTACAAAGTAGGGGTTTCCAATAAAGTGGCCAGTGAGTGGAAGCACAAGCTAGGCGTTTCTAATAAAGTGGCCAGAGAGTGGACGTACAAAGTAGGGGTTTCCAATAAAGTGGCCAGAGAGTGGATGTACAAAGTAGGTGTTTCCAAAAAAGTTAGCAGTGAGTGGAAGTAAATGGTAGGCATTTCTAATAAAGTGGCCAGTGAGTGGAAGCACAAGCTAGGCGTTTTTAATAAAGTGGCCAGTGAGTGGACGTACAAAGTAGGGGTTTCCAATAAAGTGGCCAGAGAGTGGATGTACAAAGTAGGTGTTTCCAAAAAAGTTAGCAGTGAGTGGAAGCACAAGCTAGGCGTTTCTAATAAAGTGGCCAGTGAGTGGAAGCACAAGCTAGGCGTTTCTAATAAAGTGGCCAGTGAGTGGACGTACAAAGTAGGGGTTTCCAATAAAGTGGCCAGTGAGTGGAAGCACAAGCTAGGCGTTTCTAATAAAGTGGCCAGAGAGTGGACGTACAAAGTAGGGGTTTCCAATAAAGTGGCCAGAGAGTGGATGTACAAAGTAGGTGTTTCCAAAAAAGTTAGCAGTGAGTGGAAGTAAATGGTAGGGGTTTCTAATAAAGTGGCCAAGCTCAGTGTTTCTTAAAAAAAAAAAAAAAAAAAAAAAAAAAAAAGTGCCAGCAAGTGGAAGTAGCAGATCGGTGTTTTTGATAATGTGGCCATTAAATGGAAGCCCAAGCTAAGAATTTCTGATAAAGTGGCCAATGAGTGAAAGTTCAAGCTAGGTGTTTCTAATAAGGCACGGACACACTTTGTCTGGGCTGAGCTGGTTGGGCTGCTCTGAAGCTTTGCGCTGCCAGCGCAGAAATAGTTCCCCAGCCTTGTTGGCTGCCGAAATAGCATGTAAGTACAGGGTGAATCCAAGACTCTCCCATGTAGCATGTCCCCCCCCCCCCCTCTCTCTCAGATCTGTAACAGATGGCTGTCTTTGCAGTGGTGAGCGGGTGGTAGCGAAATTACAAACTGAACATCGCCTCCCTCCGTCCCCACCCCAAATAAGTAATGACCTGCAGTAACCAGAATAGATTTAACGTACAGCGGCGACTGCAATAACACTGTGACCATTTGCCGGAGCGTGCTTGAGGGCAGCCGCTTCAGATTTGATATGCTTTATAGTATTCCCTTAATATCAGCCTTCGTTGAAACGCAGGCGCTTGTATATTTTTTTTTAACAGATATGGCGGGCCAGCGCAAATGGTTCCTAACAACACCCAAAAGTGCGCCTGTAAAATCCAGTGGTGAACCGCGGGCGTTAGACCTAGCTAGACCTATCTTCAGCTCAGGCCATGAAGCTAAGGCCTAAGAAATCAACTAGCTAGCTCCCCTCATTGGATTCTAGTAGCGTGCTAGCGCCAAGCTAACGGCCGCGCAACTGAGCATTTTTGTTTGGTTGTTTTAGATTAAACAGGAACATTCAGGGCTCGGTTTGAAGTTTCTAACAGATATTAGCATATTTTACCTCACACTTTAACTCACGCAGAATCTTCGCACAGGGCTGGCGAATTTCTCTTCAGACAAAACGGGCCCAGCAAACCGGAGAGCCGTAGATACTGGGTGCCGCTGTCAGTTCTTATATTCTTATATTTTTCATGTAGTGTCACAAATCTACACTTGGAGTTCGAATATCAGCATCATTCTGCTAAATAAAATGAAGCAAGATGGTCGGTGGTGCAGTGGCGCTACACTGCTAGGTCAGCAACACGGCTGTGCTAAATGCTAGGTTAGCAACTCAGCACCCAACCAACTACACTCATAGCAAGTGTTTGGACTTCTGACGAGTGTTGCCGTGTTACTGTTTATAGTTGGCGAGTTAGCGAGCTTGCTAACTACTAGCTCCTAGCTTACGCTACATCTGTGGCTGTGTTTTTGTGTGGTTACTGTTTTTATGGTTGGTGAATTAGCCACGTTGCTAACTTTCTGCACTGGTCACCTTACTGTCTAATTCGTGTTCATTATCAGACACAGCTTTTCAAACAGTTTTTCAGTTTTTACTGTTTATGTTTGGCGAGCGCGAATAATTCGTTTCACTAAATTTAACTGGAATAATTCGATTTCTGTGTTTCGTGTTTTTTCCATTTCCGGCACTGAGGCAGATTGTGTGGGACTGTTGCTTTAAGCCCAAAAATCTGGCCCTTCTGAACATTTCTTGATGTGATCACAAAGAGCTTCTACCAATGCCAAATTTCAGGCTGGTGTCAGTTTTCATCTCTGCCCCATAACCTTCACATTAACCCTTTGACGAAGAGCTCTTCAGCGTACGTTCTTCTTTTCAGATAGGACTGACGAAGTTGAACTTCAGAGGACGTAATTTTTGGCCCATGCCATTTTTCTACAGGCAGGATCCACCCAAACATTAGATCTAGCTGACATTGCCAAAAAAAAAAATTGTGCTCTCTCTGACTCCGGCTGTTGATGGCATGGCAAGTGGCATGGCTCTGGATTCAAACTTGTGGCTCCTGGGGCATAGTGGTAGCGTGTTAGCCCCAAAAATGAACATTTTACCGTTTACATATTTACCTAAATATTTACTAAACTTCCTGACCAGTCACAGCTCCAGATGAGATTTTATTTTACTTTGATGAGTCAAAATATTTATGGAATCTAAAAAAAAAAAAAAAAAGTATTTATTATTTTTGTCTAGCATTTTAATTTGACTTTGCAAGGCAATACATAGCAGTGTCTAATCTGTCAATTGCAGCATGTAGCAGTAATTACAAAGCTAGTGTCGTATTTTAGAAATGTCATGTAGCCCTAACTTAACTGAGGTCTGCTGGTTTGGCCGATTGCTTTTTTTTTTTTTTTTTTTTTTTAACCCCCCCCTGCAGAGATTCTCGGAAACAAATAAATAGATTTCCGATGATAGGCTTCCTTCCTCAGACTCGCACAAAAGTGTGTGCGCGTAGGGCGTCTGAGTGCATGCGACAGTCAAGATAATAATCTGGTTTCGAAGCTGAATGCCAAAATCATGGCAGAGATCCAGGGGTAGAAAACGTACAGAGAAACTGTGTTCAAGTGAAAATAGCTGGGCCACTGTTGGTCTTCACTTTTAATGCAAGCTTCTAAAACCTGTAGATGTTCATAGATTTTTCAAAAACATATAAGAAGCTGTGTTGAAGCTGTTCTCTAAACAGCAGGAAGCACAGCCCCACACCATTGTTCACACTTCCCACTTGAAGTCTTAGTTTTAGTGGTGGCTAAACACTCTCAAGCTCTCAAACTGTCACGCCAGTGATTAGAATCTGCTGAGAGCAACAGCCTGCGGTAAAATCACAGCACTGATGAGGAATTACATAGATCAGGCCGAGGTGTTTTTTTTTTTTTGTTTTTGTTTTTTTTTTTAGCATAAATCAAAATATCTTTCATATAATTATACTAATATTGCATGCATGCATGTTCAAATGGTGTCACAAATGGTCGTTAGTGTATGCAGACATCTAAAAGATCCTTCTTTATTCGTGTCATTTGTAGGGTGTCGCCATGTCGTCGGTGATCCCACACCTCGCCTGCCTCTTCCTCCTGGCCCTCTGCTGTTCCAGCATGGCCTTGCCCTTCAACATTTCCATGGAAGGTAGCGGGAATGAACCGGAGCTGATTTTCCCTACGTCCCGCAGCACCCAGGGTCCACCTCCTTCCTTGGCGTCCCCGTCCCCTTCCCCTCCGCCCAGTATCACCACCACCTTCATCCGCATCAAGGACTTCTTGTTCAACCGCGTGGTGGACTTCCTACGGGACAACCTGCTCCTCATCACTGTGGTGATGTCGCTGCTGGTCGTCTTCATCTTCATCGTGTGCTGTGCCTCAGCCATGAGTCACAAGCGAAAGCTCGAGGCCTACTACCCGCCCAAGAAGCACGTACCACGGACATACATGGCGGGCCAAGGAGCGGGAAGACCACCACAGCAGCAGCAGCAGCAGCAAGCCCAGCCAAACCACAAACCCCAGGCCACCACGAGTTACCTGCGCACACCGTCCAAAGCCCTGGTGGGCGAAAAAGAGGGCAAAGACCCCCGGCCCAAGCCGCAAGAGGCACCGAAACGAGTCGAGGAAGTGGAGGAGGTGGAGGTGCCGAAGGAAGAGGAGAAGAAGAAGAAGGTTGAGGAGCCTAAGCCCAGTACTTCAGGTGCAGGGAACGGCCAAGTGATGGTGTGCACATGCCACCTGAAGAAGGCCCACTGAGAGAGAGCCCAGATGGCTGGGCTGGAACAACTTTTGGGATCTTTTGGATTTGCCGGGAATTCCGCATTTGATTTGGACTCTCTTCCAGGTTCAAATGGTTCTGTTGGTCTGGGCAACTCTCCCAGACTTTTCTGCTTTTGGGTGGCCACTTACACAACGTTGTAGCAAACTACTTGTTGAAGGTTTCTAGTGAATTTCTGAAGATTTCAAGATTTTCTGCACATTCATTACGTATTAAATTAGTTGAATTATGTATGTATTTAACCAGCTTGAGGAAAAAGTCTTGCTCCACTGTTCTCCCCATTGTGGACAACTTTAAAGCTGTTTTCACCATCTGCTGATACCTGGAGATAAGGTCTTACCTTACCATGCCTCTCTGGGCGTATTTATCAAACTTCTCAGATCAAGACAGCAGATCTAGGATCAGCCTTTCCTCTGAACCTTCATCAGACCTCTTGTTTTGAGATGCTTGACAAATACTGCGTGATTGGAAGCTGTATAATTTTACTGAGAAATGTGGCAAAGATCCAGAAAGGTACATGGAGCATCAATCAGCTGGACATCTCCTGGAGATCTACCAGAGCTCTAGCTCAACGCACCTACCTCTAATTTTCATATGGTCTTTACTACTAGTTCGATCAGGTGTGTTAGATTAGGGCTGGATCTAATCTCTGGAAGCTGAGTAGATCTCCAGGAAGTAGATCCCCAGCTTTACTTTCTGGAACATGGCTTAATGTGAGCTTGCAAACATTTATGCTTACAGTGTAAACCGGATTTTACCAACGTGATCATTTTAGAGCTGATGTGTACTTTTGCCTTTCTGTTTCAGTGACTTGAAAATGTTTCCTTGGCTCCGTAACAGTGGTTTTCCTATATTTAGATGATTTAGTCAGTGCGAAACTTGTCTTGTTTAGAGGGAGGCGCTTTTGGCAACTGTTTAAGTTATCCATTATTTTATAAGCCTATTTCAACTGTTTGTTATATTAAATCATTTTGTCAGATATCAACTGTTTCCTCTCTCTGTTCTCTTAAAACCAACACAATTCCTCACCATAACCACACTCACATTCTGCGTAGAGAGTCCCAAGGGGTCATACATAACCTACTGATGCATAAAACCTGTGTACTCACTATCTGTTTGCTAAAAACACATCCTTCTAGCTTCACCAAGCTTGTTTATATTTGCTTAAACCTCCTTTGTTAGCCATCCTTCAACTTTACCTTTATAGGTGGTCAGTTTCCATCCACAGAGCCACTCTTGGCTGGCTATTTCACCTCGTACACTACAATTCCACTACCCTGTCAGTGTCGCTTCTGTGATTAGAACGTTTAACCACCCAAGAAAGAAAAAAAACTGACAGGCCTAGTGTTGGCGGAACGCCATTGGCTGCATTGAAGGGTCCAGGACCTCAAGAACATGGCTTGTGACTTGAGTACAAGAGTGGCGGTGCTGGTGAGGCTGGCTGCCGGCTCGGTAACGATCCTAATGCCGTGATTGTGATGTCGGCATGAAAATGCCATGGAAATGCCGTGGAAGCGATGCTAGGCGCAGTCAGCAGTCACCGTGGTAGAAATGCTCAGCAAGGCCAGTGTTCACAATGGTAGCGATACTGGGCAAGGATGGCGGTCGACTTGGTTAGCGATGCCAACTCCGTGGTAGTGATGCATGCACCTTTCAAAAAAGTTCATCAGTCAGTCATTAAGCAAAATGGCCTCCTCTAAACTGGCAAAAATATCAGGGGTCAGAAGCCGCATGTGCAGTGAAGAGCATGGTAAACGGCAGCAGACAACCCGAAATATGTAATCTACTGTACCCATAGTATATATTCTGTTAGATACAGGTATACCTAATAAATAATAGTGGACCTATAGGGTACTTGAACCTCATTAAGAGAGTGAGTGGAGGTACAAGGCAGAGTGGATGAGGAGTGCACATTTGAATAAAACATAAGGGAGAGATGAAATGTAAGGGGGTCTAGATTTGATGTCCGTGAAAGCTAGAACTCCAGGTAGGAAAGTGTCCTGTCCTCTTGGCCTCAGTGAATGTACTGGCACTGTTCATGCTGTTCTACTCAAAGGACTCAAAGAGCAAAGCAGTAGAAAAGGCTCTTTTGTCAGACCTGCAATACAAAATTCAATCAATATTTCAGAGGCCAGCACGAGAGCCCGTGCTCTGTCTTCTGAAAATAGGCTGGGCTCATGTTTGATTCGGGGCGCTTAGATTTGCCCTTGACCGAACGTAACACTCCCAAATGAAATGCAATACAAAGTGCTGATAGGTTCATTTAGATTTGAACTTGTGTGGAAATTTGAGCTGATTTATTGCGATCATTCTAACTGCTGGAGATCTGGAGTGTGCTAGACTGATAAGCAAAGAGCGGCCAGTAATTACCCATTCATTTAATCTGTTTAATCCACATTTTTTGTAGGTTGGTGAGGTAACTTGGAAATGAGGTCTTTAAAGGTAAATACGGGCTACTGTGGCACAAGGCCGAGTGTTGGCAACCTGTGCTGGCAACAACTGGCCAAAGAAGAAACCTCGAAAGAACGTCTGCGCTCCTGGAGAAAGCTGCAACCGGAGCCCCGAAAACGGCCTCTGCTTCAGCTCAAATTGCCCTGCTTTTGTACATGGGGTGCTGAATTATTCCCGGGAATTTGCCCTGCTTTCACTCTTGCATGTGTAGGACAGAACAGGACGCGCACAACATACACCCACACTGTCCACCTCAAAGGCTCGGCCGGCAGCACAATCCTTTTGGGCATGTGTCTTTCGACCTTCAGCCTTCCAGAGTTGCCCAAAGCACTGGCAAAGATGCGGGGCTTGATTAACCAAAGTATGAAAGAGTGGCGTCTGTAATCCTGCACAGAATCTCCTCACAGAGACCTAACGGAATTGACCCTCATGGTCACAGAACTGACTTCAGTGGGCAAAGCAACTGGATCGGGCAATTAATTCACATGGTGAAGAAGACACAAAACAGGTAAGGCAACACCCTTAGGGCCGCTATTAAAGTTTGATGGGCTGCTGCCCGGAATTCTCCAAGTGGCCGCAGAGCTCCGCAGTTTCTGGATGGAGTCTCTCGGAGCCAGGAGGGTGATGATTGAGAGGTGAAAGGCGGCAGGAGCTGGGCGCATGTCTTGCTCTGTTTGAGTGGCAGGAAGCAGAACAGCAGGATGGTGAGTGGTCACTCACGTTGACTGTGTTGTGTGTAAGGCGATATGACAAGTGAAGTTTGAGTGCCTGATTTGTTTGAATTCAGAGCTGATCTGTACTACTGTTTATCCTTTCCCCTTCTTCCTTTCCTTCCTTCAACCATCAGTGAGCCATGCATCCTAGCCTCTTCTGTCTCCTGCTGTTACTCCACTCTCTCTGCCCTTGCCGTCCGATCCTCTCTCCCTGTCCTACAGGCTGCTGCTGCCCACGACCTGGTGTGCTGGTCTTGTGCGAGTCCTTGGGTCTACACGCACTCCCTCGCTCTTTCCCCCTCACCACTTCGGCTCTGTCTGTGGCACGGAACCGCCTATGCAACGTGGACAACGTCCTGCGACGCTATTCCAGCCTTCAGGAGTTGAGCCTCAGTCATAACTGGTTGGACCGCTTCCCCCGGGGGCTCCCGACAAGCCTGGAGAGCCTGCAGCTCGGAGAGAACCGCATCACATACATCACTGCAGGGGCCTTGAGACACTTGGGCAACCTGACGCAGCTGGACCTGGAGGACAACCGCATACGTGCAATCCAGCATGGTGCGTTCTTGGGCCTGGGCCGGCTGAAGAAGTTGTCCCTGAGGGGTAACAGACTCACCAGCCTGCCCTTGCACCTGCCGTCTTCGCTTACGCACCTGGACGTGTCGGCCAACTGCATCTCAGCACTGGACCTGACCTCCCTGGCCACGCTGGTGAACCTCCAAGTGCTCAAGATCAACAGCAACTGCTTACGCTCTGTGCCTGAGCACGCTTTTGACAGACTGACACGCTTGCGGTCAGTAGAGCTGGCCAATAACCTGTGGGTCTGTGAATGTGACATCATGTATCTGTACAGGTGGCTGCTTATGGACAGATTAAGGATGGCGACGGATCTGGTGTGTAGTGCGCCTTTGCACCTGGCGCACAAGCTGCTCCTGACCCTGTCTATCATGGCTATATGTCCCAAGGTCCTGAAACCTAGCGAGAGATTAGCAGCACTCAACACAACAGCAGCTTCTAAGTTAATGCAAGAGACTCTACCTTCAGATACTCTTTTCAACGTAACCAGAACATTGAGACGTTCCTGCAGGACGCTTCCCTCAGTTGTTAACCATACTGCATCACGGTCTCATTTTAGGGCCAACCATTCCTCTCTAGAAGGACTGAGCTATGAACAGTGTTTATTACTAAATACCACTTATCTCGTCCCTCAGTCAACCCAGATGCCGTACAGCCCGGGCCCTGATGAGGAGCCCGAGTGTCTAGACAATAAGACAGACCTCCAAACGGCTCGTTCAAGCACTGCAGTTCCTGTAGGCCCATTTTCCCCCACCAGTGATGCAGGAATCCAATTTGGTGCTACTCCTCGAACCCTGAGCCAGTCTAGCGACCCAGTACTGATTGCTTTACTCTCTGTGCTATGTGTGCTAACAGGGTGTCTGCTTGTAACTGCATTTGTAGTGTTAAGAAGCATTCTGTGGAGAAATCAAATTATTGCTCCACTCCCATCCTCATTGAGCAGTCAAAGGAACAGTGGATGACCAGTGAGGTATTTACTGAAGAAAGATGTCTTAACTTAACATGACTGTCCAATAAGAGACGAGGGGCTTAATACGCTGCCACAAGTTGGAGCTGGAATTCTCGTGCAGAGAGTGACGTGATGACTGAAGCGACATACGTTCACTGGAGAAACACAATTCAGAGAATTAACTGGACCAGGACCTCTCACAAGATCACAGACATACGGATGGTTTCTTCAGAATTTTATTAAGCTCATCCATTGGAGAACACAGCGTCAGCAATTAACTAGTCAGTATTGGTTACATTGTATATACACTCTGTTTCAGTTGTGCGTGTATGACTGCTGTTTTTGCAGGACATTTAACACCAGAGAACCAGTCTGAGTGCAAAGACAAAAGTGTGAGATTCCATAAATGTAAACAAACTTTTTTTTTTTTTTTTGCCTTTTCTCTTATTTATTGTGTTAAAAAAAAGTGTTGACTTTCATCTTCTGATCATATGACGCCAAAAAGGTCAGAATTATCATAGAAATTGTATTAAAGGATCACTGGGAGTTGAGGGTTGTACCAACCTTCTCATTTGGAATCCTCTTTTAAGTGAAAACCCACTGAAACTCCCATTTTTTATTTTTTAAAAGCCTAAGAGTTACACATTGTTCAGAAAGCTGGTTCAAAGGTGTTAATCTTTGTGCGTGATTCAGAAAGACACTGAGAAAGAAACCCACCACCCGTTCACACAGCACTCTAAAAATGAATGCCTAACCATAACATCTTACTGCACTCTAGCAAAGCAAACGGACAACGCAAGCATCGCTTCATTTAAAACCATTAGGTTATCTACATATTCAGTAGAGGAGGACGATGCTACTGTGAGGATATATTTGGTTCGCACTAACACAAGGTGTTGTTATATAATTGTCAACGGATGTCATGCCGTTTGTGCAAGGGTAAGATCTACTGTGATTAATTTCTAGCCTGCACCACCTCCTCCTCGTCCTTCTGCTTCAGCCTGTAATCGGCCAGAGCAGCCTTGATGGCGTCCTCTGCAAGCACTGGAGGAAAACGAACAGAAAAAAAGTTAGACAGTGAAAACACAAACAGTATGCTTACATATAACGAGGACAACACTGCTAACTTGGGGTAAGATCTAAGCGAACATTGAGAACTTAAGCACAGATTAAGAACCTAAGAATCTAATTAAGCTAAGCTTATGGTGTCTAAAAGGGGAATTCTTTTTTAAAAGGGGATTTTTTTTTTTTTTTTACATTTTGCATAACTAACATGTAAACAGCCACTGAAAGTGATGTGAACTGGCATGTTGTAGAGGAATTTACTGTCTCGCTCCTCACAGTGGTGGCTGCCCATTTTATTTGCTGTCCAAAATAACCAGTTAACCCATGTTTTATATGGAATAGCAGTGGTAGTTTAAAAGTTTTATTAAAAGCTCTTTGGGAAAACTACCCCAGACAAACTATTCAGACATGTGACTCCATTCACCATCACTGTGACCCATGGTGACTCAGCAAGTTTCTCTAGAAAAGAGCTACCATTTAATTATGTGATGGTAACAGTGCTGCACATCTGAAAGCGACATTGAGGTGTTCGGTAGGGTGTTCTTACTAGAGCAGTGAAGCTTGACCGGAGGAAGACACAGTTCTTTAGCAATCTCCGTGTTCTTGATTTTCAGAGCTTCATCAACCTAAAAGAGAGAGGGAAAAGCCATCAACTCCAAGACTCTGTAAGAACACACAGGGGTTATGGGAATAGGCAGAAGTTTCACAATTCTCATATTACTTCTGCTTATTCAATATCAACAGAACAATAAATAAACTCTGAAAAGCTCGAGGGCGGTCATGAGCCTTCAATTCCAGTCACAATGCCTCTCACAGACAGCATTCACAATAGGACATACCGATTTGCCCTTCACCCACTCTGTAGCCAAGGAACTTGAGGCGATGGCGGATCCACAGCCAAAGGTTTTGAATCTGGCGTCCACAATCTTTCCATTCTCATCAACCTGGATCTAGACTCAGACACACACACACACACACACACACACACATCAAAAAACATGTACAGTGAAACAACTGAGAGTTTCTGTGTTCTGGAGTTTTATTAATAAGTCAAGTTTTAATATTAAAGGTAAACATCAGACTCATACCTGCAGTTTCATAACATCACCACAGGCAGGTGCCCCCACTAATCCAGTCCCCACGTTTTTGGCGTTTTTATCCAAAGAACCAACATTCCGTGGGTTCTCATAATGGTCCACCACCTTCAAACACAAACACACAGTGAAAGATGACCACTCAAAAATGACAGACTGATGAAAATAGTCATGCAAGTGCCTCAAGAACGTAGCAGCAACCCAAATCTGCTGCAACAGTGGGCAACCTCTCAGTAAACAAAGTGAGGAAGTGAGCTAACGTCCACAATATAAACCGTTAAGCTGGTTAGATAACACGCAGCACATGACCTCTCCTAAATCCAACAAAAACGCTTATTCTGAATAAAAAGGACACCACAGTGACCACGGCCTCGAAAACAGCCAATTTAACGAGGGGGGAGGACACCACAGAAGCTTAACTTCTGAGGCTGAAACTGCGTCGTCGAATTTCCCCGTTCCACCTTAAATGCTCCAGCAGTTTCAGTGGGCCGCGCGTGAAGCCGCCTGACCGTCACCTCAGCGGGATTTAAGGTGGAACGGAAAATTCGACTACGCATCAACTTCAGCTTCAGCTTCGTTCAGACTTATTCAGGTCACATGAACGGACACTTCGATATGCGAAGACATCCAACTGTGTCCGCTATAAAGCAGCGGAGTGGCATTAGATGTCGTATATCGACAGAGCTCTGCGCACATTTTCTGACTGTCCGTTTCAAAATAAACACGACGGAGTTCACTCAGCTGGCGCTAGTGCTAGCTATGCTAACGGCAGCTTCGCGACCCAGGCAGCAGCGTTAGCAAGCTAACAGGCTTAAAAGTGGCCCGAAACACGACTCGGGGCTTGTTTTAGCTCAGGAAATACAGCGTCGAATATCCACCGACCTTTTTGTGATAGCAGCACACTGCCTTCGCCTCCGTCCCCGTCAGTGTTCTGCTAAAAAGTCCAAAGGACGAGAAGCACTTTCCCACCGACGACAGCGCCATGTTTCGAGTGGCGACTCCACAAACACAATGACATTAGCCGCTCTGACGGCCAGCAAGGGGGCGCCGTTTGACCCAGCCCTCGATAAAAGCTGTTCAAAAGTTTGTGGACACCTGCTCATCCAACGTCTCTCCTAAAATCAAGGGTTTTGAGTAAGACATTATAAATGTCATTAAATGAAACCATAATGACTTCTTTAGTATTAACAACCAAATAATGTTTCAGTTATTAATCATTTATTAAATAACCAAATCATGATGTCGGATTACTGGATGGATCCCCATTTAAAGGCATTTAGGCTTATTATTTCAAGGGATGATAAAGTAATATGCTGTTTTTATGTGTTTTCAGAAACACGGCGCATTGACTGTGCCTGAAAGGTAAGACATGCTGTCTGCTGAGCTTCTGAGGCCGGAGGACAGCGAGTCATGTCTGAATCTAGTTTTAGCTAGCTATATTTTAATGGGGCGAAAGTGCTAGGTCATCACAACGCAGCTAAACGTTATAGCAGTGAGCTGTCCATATCCTGCATGCTTTGGTTACAGAGACTAGTTTCCAGCTGCCTCCAGTTTCAGACACTGCCACTGGTTAGGAGAGGGACTACTTCTCCTTCCGCCCTCTCCCAGGTAAACACTGATCATCCCGATATTGGTGTATTTAGAGACCATATCCTACAGATTTATTCTATTTGACCATTTTTTACATTTGGCATGTGGCACAAATGTGGCACAGACGGGCGTAATTCATGTATACTGAACTTCTCCAAACTCATCCGTGTCATCCATGATGTTTTTGTTACTGCGCATTTATAACTGATATATGCAAATTCCTCTGCTCTGATTGGTTGACCTGTATTGCGTCTTATTCCTGGGCATTTGATTACTTTTACTTATGTTTTATTTGTTCTATTCATTATAAGAAAGTATTATAAATTGCATATGATTGATTTACATGAAAAGGAATACAAACATCCAGTTGTTAAAGACTCGGAAGGATGTCCATAGTTCTTTTCTATTTGTATACACTCATACCAGGGTAAAACGCATAACATAACGTATAAAATTAATTAGCTAAATAGGTTTTTTATTAAGTTCATATAATACTCATTAACTTTATTTTCACAAGCCAGTTTCATTCATTTACTGTGAATGAGTGGCGCCTATGGGCTGCTGTGTGAATTAGTAGTTTCTATACATGGACGGTATTAACTGAGGAGGGAAAGCTATGCTTTGAAATGTTAGCAATGTTTACTTATATTACAAATAACATATTTTAAAAAGTTAAGAAAAAAAGTAATATGGGACCTTTAGTATTTTAACGCTTATAATTAAGACTTATGCGTGTACTTCTTACTGTGGCTAGCGCACCGTTACCCCTTTTGATATTCACAGGAAGAATATCCTGATTACAGGTGGTTTTTTAATTCCCACCGTTTTCCGTACAAATCCCGACCTTGCTGCTTCCATTGGTTATCAGAACCACGCCCCTTGCGCTATGATTGGCTGACAGTTCATACTCTCAGGAGTACGTATGAGTGTGAAATATTAGCCAATCCTGGCGCATGATCGCGACTCACGAGCCAATCCTAGTGCGCAGAGGGCGGGACTTGTACGAAATACAGGCGGGGAAACAAAACACACATAGTTCTGTTACCAGGCAGATCACTCGCAACATGGCGGCAACTGGGAACGAAGGGGAGACGTTATTGCCAGATATCGAGGAAGAGGAGGAGGCCGAGGAGATGGAGAGGGAAATGGAGTCTGAGGACGAGGAGGGGATGGGTGTGGAAAATTCCGACGACGACGACGAGGGCGACACGTCCGAGGACGAGCGAGAAAACGAAGCAGAGATCCAGCGCTTGGAGGAGCAGGTGGGCTTTACCTCCTCATAACCGAGAATGAATGGAGGGAAGACAAGCAGCTAAGCTAAGGCTAACGACGTATGCCTCCTGGGCGAATCGGTTCCTTTGAACAGGATCACTTTCTGAAAGTTACAACTGATTTACTGATTCAGCAATTGAAACTTTCTTTTCGTATTATCTGAATAACGTTTATGCCTGAGTTATGGGCTTAATATTTAAATATTAAATGCACAATTACACGCGCTGTAAAAAAAAAAACAAAAAAACAAAACGCTACGTGAAAGTTTGTTTAACGTTCGATTCATTTAAATGAGCCGCTGGAAAAAGATTCGGTTCCATAAACTGATTCAAACTTCACCAGCAAATGCTAGCTAGCTTAGCTCTGAGGGGTGCGCAGTTGTCCAAAATGATGGAAAGTGTCACACTTGTTCATACACACTTTAGACAATTAAACAACTCCGTTTATTTCTAGCCACCAGACCCTTCCCGGTCTTTACTGAACCGCGCATTCATCAGTTTTGGCGAGAACGGAACCCAGCTAATGATGGGTAGCCCATATAGCTAGCTAGCATCATGCTGGAATGGCTAGCGCCAAGGAACGTTATCATATAGGTCCTGCCTTTTCCCATTCGGGCAAGGTTTTCTCAAAATCTGCTTAAGTCTGTAGATGTTAACTCAGCTGGCTGTGTTTATTAATGGGTGGCTGTGTTAGTTATCCGGGTGGTTGCCAGGTTTTGGCTCTTGTGCGCTGTGGGGTTGCGCGAACGCTTCACATCTGGTTAAACTGCGCGCCATTATTGTAGGCGTCAGTAAACAGATATATCTTGGGTTAAAAGCTCAGCCAAAGTGGTGAAAACTGCCAGAGAACAGCAGATTAATGGCATATTTACGACATCCGCTTTTAAATGTAGTGTTAGCTAAACAAAGCGAGGCATAAAGCCAGCTGTTCTCTCCATTGCGCAATGTTGTTGTTTTTGTTGTGGAGCTCGAGCCTCAGATTCGTGCTCTGACTCTTTACCGGTGTTCTGTCCGGTTGTGCTACCCATCGCTATGTGCTGCTTAGCGGTTTAGCGCATGCGCAGAACCCACATTTCTTCAAGTCTTTTCTTTGGCTGCATTGCACACTTTTAGCTTACAGTTATAATTTGCTTGCTGCCTATGCTCCAGTGCTGCTGTTAGTCCATCAGAAGATCCTACTGCCTACCTACATTTAGGCAGCTGTGCCTATGGATACACACCGTGGTAGCACAACTCTGCAGAACACCAGCCGGGTTTGTTGGCTGGAAAATGTTCTGTGGATCATGGACCCCCGATCTGCAGTTAATCCACATGTTCCACAGCCTGGTCAGTGCTGGTTCTTAGTTGGCTGAATGAGGCGGGGAAACAGCTGTGTCGACAGGGCACCAAGACTGATGGAGCTCTCTGTCAGATAGCAGCTGTCGGCCATGGCTTAGTTAGTTAGGTTAGTCGTAGTTTATGTCACAGCAAACTGTCACTACATAGTTATTTGATATTGCAGTTAATTGGTTCATTTTTGATTAACAAAATTTGCAAGTTTTTTTTTTCTCCAAATTTTCAGATTGGTCATCCCTACTTTCAGCTCTACCAGACTGGCTGTCAGCAGTGTGCTCCCAGCCTCCTTTTGCTTTCAGCACACAGACACATTAATGCTCCCTAACTCAAGCCGATCATTACTGGGGCAGTAAAATGGTGGGGGGGAGGGGTGGGGTGATGAAATGACAGACTAGCCTCTCATCGTCCTCTTGTTGCTTTGCAGAGAGTCAGATCCAGTTCAGATGCGTTAAGCTAGTCGCGTCGTTGCGAACAGCTGCAGGATGGTAATTTGTAATTTGCATAGAATAGTGGGGCATCTATGAGGCGGAAGTCATCTGTCTAGGTTTTATGGTTGTCAGAGTGGTTTGTGAGAGTGAGCTGCTGGTGCTTTGGTACAACTGGAACATCTGTGCCTCTCCATGATGTCATGACTGTTGACTGGGAAAAGCGGGAGAACACGGTGAAGAGGTCTCCTAATCCCCGCAGTCAGAGGCAGAATTCAAGGTTGAACGTTGATGGGAGGAAGTCATACTGCAGTCTTCTAGGTTTTTGTGAAAACCATACATTTATTGATTATTTGACCAAATGTCAAATATATATCATATGGATCGTTCCCAAATGTTCAGTTATCACTACAGGTGTAATCATTTGCAATATTTATGATATGATTCCATATTCAAGGCTGTGGGACTGACTTCTGGGCCATCTTGCTGCACTGCTATTTTGAGGTCTGTCCACAGATTTCAGATGATGTGTAGGTCTGTGGCAGTAAGAGCCAAGGCAGAACCTCACGCGCACCTGCTAAGGTATTCCAGGTGGAGTTTGATGTGTGTTTAGGAGCATTGTGTCATGTTGTAGAAGCCATCCACTCCATTGTTGGCTTTCTTACAGATGTGAGGTTTGTTTTTAGAATTTGCTGGTACTTAATTTAATTCTTCCTTTATCTGCCACTGGCTGTCACTCAAGGCCAAAGTTTGACCGATCTACCCCAGTGCTTGACAGTTGGATAGCTGTTCTGCACCATTAAACATTCTTTTGGTCATTATGGCCAGTGTAGTGTATGACACTATTGGAGTACATTTTTGAAATGTGTCCCTCCCAGAAACTGACCCTGGAAATCTGTAAATCTGTAGTGGTAATTAAGGAGTATTGCTGTTAGGGCTGGCCTGAATACCATTTTTTGGTCTCTGGATATTTGACACGAATTGGTAGCGAAGATCCGAAACCTCGTTGTTTGGGTTTATTTAATAAACAAGCGCATTAACCTGTTAAAATGCCATAGCCCACAGATGGGCTCCAAATCACACCGAATATCTGTCCGTATATCTGTCCGCCATAGGTACCATATTAAAGCTTAGAATCTCTACTTTTTATTTAATTCTGCCATTTTATCTCTGTGTTCTAATGGTGCGTAGTCTTTGGAGTTTGAATTGTTTTTGCTCTGAATGAAGTGAAGCATGTAAATATGAAATTGAGAGGGTTTTATTAAAAGAGGCAGTATTATGCAATGTTTTGTTGAGGGAGATTATAGCAGTATTTGGGTATTTTTCTATGGTGTGCAAGATTTGTCCATATTGCATTTCTGTTGCTACATTCTGCATTACACCTGTTTGTGCACCTAATCGGGGTCACCAAAGAACAAAACTTCGATAATTGTTCCCGTTTTAGATGTGATGCTGTACAAGGAGCTGGGTCGTTGACAATAATCGGCCTTGCAGCCTTCGGTCACATTGTATGTTCATATATTTAAGAATGTTTATTGCATTAACACTTAACCTTTTTACTACTTTGCATCTATCAGATGCTGATCTTGATCACAATTGTCTTTTTTTGGCTGCTGTGGATCTAGGTGATTGACCTTGTTTGCTGCTGTTGAGTGTTTTATAACAAATCTACATCGTTCTAATTACACTGATTAACAGCTGCAGAGTTACTCAGCTTTCACAGGCTCCTCCGACTGTCAGTTTGCAGCTGGTGATCCATGTGGTTGATCACATCTTTGTCTTTGTGTTACAAAATGTGTGAAACTTTTTTCCCATTGCTTTGCAGCTATCGATCAATGCATTTGATTACAACTGCCACGTTGACCTGATCAAGCTGCTGAGGCAGGAGGGGAAACTGCACAGACTGCGCAAGGCCAGGCAGAAGATGAGCGAGCTCTTCCCTCTTACAGAAGGTGGGTACAGAAATTGGTGGATTTCTCTTGCACAAAAAGGTTAAGAGGTTTGCAAGAGCTGGCCCGGGAAGCATTTTACAGGCTCAGGCTCTGAGGTATTTAAAAAAATCGCCCATAAAATATTTCATAATATGCCATAATTATTCATCATTTATTTGTCACTGGAGTTCAGATGATATCCAGTAGGCGACAGAGTTGTACTGACAGTGGTGGTGATGGCGCAAATGAACTGAAACCAGCCGTGAACATTAGACACTTAAAGTGCGATGCGTGAAACTCAAGCATTTCGCAGATTCAAGATTGCTGTACTTTGTTGTTTGAGATGAATTGTTAAATTTTTCGTGCCTCCATCATGTTCCTGAAGTGTTAGGAAATTATTAGCAATCTTTTTGCTCTCTTGACTCGAGTGGCTGGGTGAAAAACATCGTGGGATGATGTGGATGGTAGAACGTCATGGTGCTAAAGGTCTGCCCCACCGTTCAGCTTTGCAGGGATGTTTAGTTTAGTTTTGTTTTAATAGACTAAAGTAAGTCCTTAAGTGTTTTAAACCACTTCAATGAAGATCTGGTGCATTTTGATGGGGGCTGAGACATGTTTTCGGTTGTGTATTTGCAGAGATTAGATTGGTGACAGCCTTAGTCCAGTGTTTGTTAGCGATGTTATCCTAGTATATCCAGTTATAAACTAAATAAGAAATCAGATACCAAAACTGTCTTGACCAATTGACTGCGTCTAGATCATGTGATGAATTGTGTTCATTTGATTTTCCACCAAACTATTCCTTTAAACCAGCAGAAATGATATATATATTTTTTGGGTATAGACAATTTTCTTCTAAATGATTTGATTCCAGGCCTAGTGGTCGCTGAAGAGAACCGGTGCGACTCATTATTTTTATACCGCCGCCGAACAGGAGCTTATGTGAAAGTGATCATTGTAAAGTTCATGGGTAATTGGCTGTTCACACCGAGGCTGGCCTTATTCTGAGGTGAACATGCCTCTGTCACCTTCCCTCAGCGTTCCAGCAACCCCAGTGTCGTGACTGCGGCTTTATTGTCCTGAAATCTCTGGCTGTGGCTTCAGTACAAAGTGTGCAGTTAGGAAGCAGGGGTTTGCTTTTATTATTTCATTTGTTGTAGAGAGTAGAAGGCTGCAGTTATGTAAGGGGGCTATTTTGGAAGCGAAAGGACAGAATGCTTAAAAACGGTGAATGCTCTGTACTTGTTGTACTGTGCAGTGTGCTTGCGTTTTCCTGTCTTGATCCCGTCTAAACTCTCAGTCCCAGAGTTACTCATACCGATGATTCATCTCACCAGCTGACCATCGTAACCATGCCTCAAATGTGTCTTAAGACCAGAGATAAAGAAGCACTAACCTAGAAGTGAGCCCCAGCCATAGAGAACACAAAATAACCCAAAATTAAAGTAGCTGCTTGAGTTTGCGCTGGAGATATAAGGCTAATATATCTAATAATTGACTTGGCCCAAATTAGATGTCTACCTAACTAGCTCTCATAGTTTGTGAGCTTCATTAGCCTCATTTAGGCATGTTTGACAAATAACTGTCAAAAAACAAGTGACACACAATTTCTTTTTTTGTTTATTTTGTGTCTAAAGTCTAAAGTTTCCAGACACATTTGGAGCTGGTGCTAATGCTAGGTCGTACTGACATTAAGAAATCTTGATGACAGAGCATAATTAAATATAAGCTGGATTTAGAGCAGAGAATTGTGTAAAATATTGAGTATAAATTACTGTAGCTGTGGTATTTTGTTATCTGGTTCTACTGGGAATGTGTTTTACCTCAGAAAACAGAATATTTGGATGTACATCATGGGCAATTATCTCTGTGATCTACTTTGCCATACCTCCAACCCTGGTTACATGGCGTCATGTGTACTGTAAAGTGAAAGTTTACACAATTGTTCTATTGAGTGTAAAAATAACCTTTTTTTGTTAGCATAGATGCTAAAAACAGAGTTCAGAGGTTAGTGGTCTAGCTAAAGAATAGCATTTTTCATATTCATTATTGAGGCTGTTTTTGAAGCTAGCAACAGAGTTAGCCATCTAGCTAGCGGATAGCACACATTGTCCTGTGCTGCTATAGCACGAAGTTAGAAGGTAAGTTGTGCCGTTTATGAAGGATGCGTGATGGTAAACCAATTGCAGTGAGCTCAAATACGCCTGTGACCCGACCTGAGTAATTCTGGCTAGGGGTGCATAATAAGATAATACTATACTACTATAATATTTTTCTGGATAGTAATTTGCAGTGAAACATCCGTTTAATCAGTCTTAAGCACTAACAATATCCTTAATGTGCTTAGAAAAGCATGTCACAATATGATAAAATATTGCCATATCGCCCAGCTTTTGGAATTTCCTTGCTATAGCACATTTTGTTTGGCCTAACGCTGTACTCCCATTGGCTGCACAGAGATCTGGCTGGACTGGCTGAAGGATGAGATCGGCCTGACCGAGGGCGAAGACGCGGAACGGGAGAAGATCTACGAGCTGTTTGAGAAAGCTGTAAAGGACTACATCTGTAAGTGCGGCCCCGTTTTCACAAAGCATCTGAATGAGTAATTGTTCACCCGGATCGAGTGTGGTCGGACTGTGCCTGTGACTCCTGGTAGCTGCTTGCAAACTGCTGTTCAGTTTTTTGTCTTTTAAATGAGGCTGTTTTTAAATCTCATTTGGCAGTGATGCTGTGCCATCGAGTCCGTAATGATTAACCTTAAGTTTAACGTGGCGGGATAATTATGTAGCACAGTGCTTTGCTTTTTATATTTCGAACCTGGTAGAAAAGTGCTAATTGTTTAAAAAGAAGTCTGCAGCTACCCAACCACCCTGAACACCTACCCAACCACCCTTGCCTCGGATGACCCTAGCGAGACGTTGTGGCATGGACTGTATTAGGTGACGATTAAGGTCACAGCTTCGCAGTGGCGCACCGGTTGCTCTGTACCACTTCTGGCATCAATGGCTCCTGAGGCACCACTGTTATGCTGTCGGGAAGCATTAGGTGTGACCATCGTTTTGCATTGTGCTTGCTTATTCATACATGCAGCAAACCCAGTCACAAGGCATTTGTGATCTCCTAATACACTCATTAGACTGACGTGGGTGAAGGAGGGTAGAGGATCTTGAAATCTGCTAACTTCGTGGGATGTTCTAGAGCCGCCATAGTCACCAGGGTGCTTCCCAACGGCATAACCACAGTGCCCGACAGGCCATTGGTGCCAGAGGACAACTGCTCTGGCTCAGAGTGGTACAGAGGAATCACCAATAGTGAACACCTTCTGTCACCTAATGCAGTCTATGCCACGGCGTCCGATGCCAAGGGTGGTTATAATATAATTGACTATTTTTCTTGGGTAATGTTTACCAGGTCTTTTGTCATTTAACTTTATGCCTTTTGGAAATCGACTCATGTTTTAGTCGCGCTCATTTCCCCGTTTCCTCTCCCTCTTGAACAGGTCCTGATATCTGGTTGGAGTTTGCGCAGTACTCTATAGGCGGCATGGGGGCTGAGGGGGGCATCGACCGGGTGCGCTCCATCTTCGAGAGGGCTCTGACGGCGGTGGGTTTGCACATGACCAAAGGAGCCGCCCTGTGGGAGGCCTACAGGGAGTTTGAGATCGCCATCCTCTCAACTCTACAGGTATTAGCCAAGGGGCAGGAGGGTTTCTCCAAAGGAGAAGCACCTGGTGGTCTGATTCAGCCATGTTATCAGCTGTGACCTCTGTTATGGAGGGATTAGACTAGAATGGCTCGCTGGATGCTTTTTGCAGTTCCAGCTGCTGTTAAGCTTGGGTAAAATGTAGGATCGCCAGTCTGTGAGTAAGGTAGTACTGTCTGTGTTTAACATGTGAGCTGTAGAGAATGTAATAAGGTGTGTGTGTGTGTGTGTGTGTGTGTGTGTGTGTGTGTGTGTGTGTGTGTGTGTGTGTGTGTGTGTGTGTGCTGTGTTTTGTTGCAGCCTCCTCCTGGCAGTGTGTCAAGTGCGGAGCAGCAGGAGCAGCTGAGCACGCAGCTCGAGAGAATCCACACACTCTTCCGACGCCAGCTGGCCATTCCTCTGCTGGGTGAGGAATCGCTTGTACTCTCCCGTTCTGTTCCTCACTCATAATGAGGATTATTCATACATTGTGCGCTCTCTCTTTCTCTCTCGCGCTCTCTCATTGGTTCATGTTCATCAGACTCCTTATAGTACACATGCTGATCTGGAATCAGCTGATGCTCTTCAGCGACACTGGAGAGGACCACAGGCACTAATGACAATTGATCTTGTCTCCACAATGTCTCTCTCTCATTTTCCTCTCTCTCTCTGCCTTTCTCTTCTTTCATGTTCTCCCTTTCTCTCTCTCCTTCTACGCTCGCACTTTCTCGCTCTGCTTTTGCCCGTCTCTCTCTCTTGCGCTCTGTCTGTCTTTCCTCTTTTTCTTATGTTGTCTCTAACGTTCCTACTTTGCATCTATCTCCTCTCTTTTCTCTCCCTCTCTTTTGTCTTGTTCCCTCTTGTGTTTTCTCGCTCTTCCACTCCTCTCTCCCCTTTTTGTCCTGTCTTTCCTTCTCTCTATTTTTGTTTATTTATTATAGGTTTGTCTCTTTCTCTTCTTTTTGTCTTTCTCTGTTTCCTATTCCATTTGCTCCTTGTCTTTCTCTCATCCCCCCCCGTTCCTCTCTCTCTTTCATCATCTTTTTTTTCCTCTTGTTTTATCCTCTAACGCAAGCATGTCCTCCCTTTTTTTCCCCTGCATATTCTCTCTCTGTCTGTATGCAGCACTATTTGAAGTGTGTTATTCCAGTGCCAGTGTGCTGGAAATCCTTAATGAAATATTGAGGTCCACATAAACTAGTGAGGTCACCGAAACAGGCTGTGAGGAGGGAAACAAAAAAACTAAATGGTGGTTTTCCTTTGTGTTGTATTGTCCGTGTTCGAAGAAGCCGGGTAAAGAGCAGCATTGTAAAATTGTTTGGCTCACTCTGTCACGTCTTGCACTGAGCTGCGTCCAGCAGTGCGCTATCAGGTGTTCACAGACATCACTGAGCCTGAGCCAAGAGCCACCCGCTCCACCTGCGCACAACCAGATGGTCTGGCTGAGTCTGTGATGCCTCTCTTTCTCTCTCTCTCTGTGTAGATGAGAAGGCACTGGAAAGCTCTCCCCCTCCTCTACCAGAGCGAGCCAAAGCACAGATTAGGCTCCGGGAGCAGCTTGGCTCGTGTTTCCCCTTAATTTCTTTCAAATTTTTTCCCTTTTCTTTTTTTATATTATTTTCCCCTTCCATTTTTGTTAGACAAAAGCGTCTCTCTACACTTCCATAGCAATCAGGATGGGGGGCACTTTTGAATTCTGAATGACCTTGACTTTAATAAGCCTTAAATCCATGAAATTGCAGTCCTTGTGTTGGTCATGTCAATTTCCTGTAGCCAGTTTCCCTGATTTCTCAGTGCTGAAACATTACTATGGTAAACATTTTGTGAGATTTCATTATTGAGGAAACACAATTTCACGTCTTTGACAACTGTGAAGTTTAACGTTAATAATGGCTCAGCAACTGACTTAATTGCCCATTTTGCCACAAAGCTAACACACATCTGTGCTGCTGAGAGTAGCTGTAAGCTGAGGTTGGGTCTCCTTGCTTGAAATATTATTCTAAATGAAAGTGGTGCGAAGACATACTGTGCCATTAATGTCTGTGTCAAAGTCTGTAGTGATAGCATCGTTGCGGCAGTAGCATCGCTATTGTGTTCCCAAGCTCCAATTGTTAAAAAGCCATTGACAATATCTATGCAGCCAATGGCGGTCCAGCAAACCACTTAAACCATTTTGCTTGAACTTGAAAAGATGTTAATTCGTAAGTGAACTAAAGAGTGTGTATTTGTGTAGACATGGAAGGCACCTACGCGGAATACTCTGATTGGGCGGACGAGGGTGTGTCGGAGGTGGTCACACAGCACTACAAGCGAGCTGTTCAGCAGCTGGAGAAGAGCAGGTCGTACGAGGAGGCTTTGGTAATGATGCACTACATTATATCATACCACATGCTGGCAAGAGGAAGACCCTTGCTCTAACACCCGAAGCACCATCCTAAACCATGTAGAAAATGTGACCGTGACCTAACTGTACTTAACCCCTAAAAGCTACTTGTTGGGTTACAGCACTGTGATAGTCTCTCAGACAGTGCAGAGTCAGCCATGCTGCAGCACCTTGGAGCAAACAGTGGCAGCTTAGTTGGCCTGGGTGTTGAATCTCCTGAACTACTAAGCTACCACTCAAAACACAAAACACCTCCCTAAAGAGCAGCATTCGTTTGTGGAACTGCTGCTTTTCCTTAGTGATGGCCAAACGGGCAAAAATCCAACTCCTAGTCCAGTCAATTTGAAAACTGCATCCCACAAGCATCCAACCAACCTGAGCAACCTGTAGCAGATCTGCAGGAAGAAATGGATGGAAATCTGTCTCAAACAGAGAGCAACGCTGGTAGATACTTACCCTAACAAACCTTAAGTTGGTTCTAACAAGTCCTAGTCTATAAAAATATAGATGTGTGTTTTTTTATGTGTGTCGGTCATTTGTTTTATGCAAGTGCCTTCTCTGTGTTGCAGTTGGTGTCTGAACCGCCGAAGCTGGCCGAGTATCAGGGCTATATTGACTATGAGATGAAGGAAGGGGACCCGGCCCGAGTCCAGATCATATTTGAGAGAGCGCTGGCAGAAAACTGCCTGGTGCCAGACCTCTGGGCCAAGTACACAACCTACCTGGTGAGTTCCAGGATCTGTAGTGTTCACACAAACATGTACAGAGAGGTCCATCACTGAATCACTCAGACTCTCCTAGACATTGTGGTCTTTCTGGTCTACACGTGTGAGACAGGAATAGTACAGCAAGAATTCAAATCTACACAACTCTCCTCCAGTGCAGTCGCACAGCCGGTACATTGTAGTTGTAGTTAAGTAAGGACTGGAAGTAATTGCTTTGTTCAGACAGGCAGCTCAAAGCTGACTTTTTGGCAAATCTGGCATTTTCTGCACTTTGGGATTCCAGCTACTTTTGTATGCGTGTTCATTTGGGATTTGCGGCCACATGACTCTGTTTGAGCTGTTGGATTGGACTTCATGTGTTCAGATTTCATGCATCGTTCGGGGCACGGCGGTTGTTTGTAACAGTGGTCGTTGGCAGCAGTGCTACCCTCTACTCTGTTAATGTTCTGCATGCCTGCTGCAGCTCACTTAATTATGTTCATGTGAATTTTAATGACTCTGTAATGAGATGCGCAGGCAGCACGGCACAACTGCTTCAATATATTTGCAAGCCCTTCAGGGGCTTTATCACAGATGTAGAGAGGATGGAGAGACTAAATGGAAGAGGGAGAGAGAGGGGGGCGAGAGAAGAAATATATAGAGAATGTAGAGAAAAAGATAGTAGAGTAGTATTATCCATTTAAGAACCTACACAACACTCAGTTAAAGCATTACCCTCAAAGAGGAGTAGCAAGTCATCCTCATTCTTTTTTAAAAGGCAAATTCAAAATTTCAGTCTCTTCTTTTTATGGGCTTTCAGCATTACTCCTGCCTCCTGAGTGCCACAACCACACAGCGGAAGAGTAGAGAAAAGGAGGGGATGGGGAGAGAGACTCGAGTAATGGAGGAAAGAGCGAATAGAAAAGAGGATGAAATGGAGAAAAAGAGGCACCAGAGGAAAAATGGGCATTGAACGGGGAGAGAATGATGAGTGAAAGGGGAATGGTAGAGCGGAAGAAGGAATACAGAATAAAGAGACTGAACAGAGTACAGGAGAGAGTGGGAGGAGAGAGAATAGGGAGGGAGGGAGTACAGAGAGGAACAACAAAGAACAAGAAGAGAAGTGAGGGCGATGGTGGAGTAGAAGAATGAAGAAAAGGGAGAAAGATAAAGACTGGAAGTGGCTACAACATCGGGCAGATCCTTCACTTTTTTTATTTGGGTTGAATATGCTAAACCTGAGAGATGCGACTCATTCTGGCTTTCAGCTTTATTTAGATCCCTTCCCTCCCTTCATGCAGAGCATTAAGAGCAAATGGGAGGTCATTAAATCCAGTGTTTCCTGCTTGTTCTCTGTAAGGTGATTAAATTGATGGCAGTTCCGCTTAACCGAATTATCCGCTCTTTTTACCTTTTAATCGCATTATTGCTTTTGCGTAATGGTCTGAGCCGCTGCTTGCTTGCTTTTTAATGAAGCGTAGTGTGTCAGATGACGAACGCCTACACGAAGAGGCCGGCACTGCTCTGCCGCGTAGCGCTACAGCACCCTCCGGAATTACTGAATGCCTCAGCGATGATGAGCAGACGGGACGAAAATGTGAAAGTGTTGATCAGCCTGATCTTCCACACACATTCTAGAGTTACGAATAGAATGGCTTGAGGAAATGAGCAGCAGTGGTCCATACATACAAATGAAATGTGGGCTTACAAGCCAAGACCACCAACTACTACTTGGGTACTACTTGCTCTGAGGGCTGAGCATCTGTCTTCAGGTTACACTGCAGGTGGCAACCGTGGGCGTCCATTTGTTGCTGATTTATCGCTTTCCACTGCTCCAGAGTCTAGTGGTGCTTTACAATTCTCAATCCGACACTTGGCGTCGTAGTTTCAGAGCGCTGCAGGAAGTGTGATGCGACTCCTTTAGAGTAGTCATGGGTGTCTATGCGGCCCCCCTCACTCCTCGTCTCCTTTTTATGACGGGACGGCCTTCTCTAGGCAGATTTACACGTCATTTTTAACCAAACTTTAGGGAATGTGAATATATATATATATATATATATATATATATATATATATATATATATATATATATATATATATATATCCTTTTGTTTTCATGGTGTGTTTTTATAGCCAGGAATACTGATGTTATACTGGTCTTTTATACTACAATCACCGGAGGCACATTAATTGCACTCATTCGTTTCCCTAATTGTGAGACTACTAGCACCAGCTGCCTGCACCACTATTAAATTAGGTCTGTCACTGTCTGGCTGAATATTTACATTGTATTACATTTTTCTTTCTTTCTTTTTTTTTTTATTAAAAAAAAAAAAAAAAAAATTGAAACCAAATTGGTTTTATTGAAGACACTAGATTCTACTTTCTAGAAGTTTCAAAGTCTCGCTCAGTCTGACTCTCATTGCTAAGTTGCACAACCTCTATTAAACACTAATACAGTGTCTTGAAGTCAAGATGAACCCTAATATCTACCTAATCAAAATCCAGGGTCAGGCTGTTCCTCTACTGGATACAAACCCGTCTTGCGGTTGGGGCAACGCTCCTCTTTGAGTCACACATGCGTACAGAGCATGTTGGTCACATTGCCTGATTCATGACTTATTGGCTAAATTGTGGTTCAGATTCTAACTATTTCTTGGAAAATAGACACAGTTGTGCCGCCCCTAAACGTACTGAGGTACCTGCCCTGATCACTTTCTCCAATACCCCTTTTTCCAGGATCGTCAGTTGAAGATCAAAGACCTAGTGTTGTCCTGTCATGAGCGGGCGGTCCGAAACTGCCCCTGGACCATGGGCTTGTGGAAAAGCTACCTATTGGCTCTGGAGAGACATGGAGCAGAGCATCATATAGTCTCAGGTACAGGCTGAAAAGAAATGGGGAAAGTGTGGTGACCTGCAAAGTTAAAGTTTCTGTTACTGTGAATCGAAAGTGAGAAGTGAGAACTTAAACTCCAAAAGGCATGAAGTCAATAAACATTCTTTCAATTTCTAAACATTTCAACAAGCAAGTCTTTTATACAATAAAAAAATATATAAATATGTAAAAAAAACGTTTGCCTATTAGTTTGGGGATATGGCTTGTTCTCAGTCACTGTTCAGAAAGGCCAAGTAATGCAAATTTCAAAGCTTTATAAATACTGTGACCCCCTCAAACTTTGTCTCCACAAACAGCAGCCAGCAACCTGAAGATGTAGTAATTTATACTCACAAAGGAGGAGAAGACATTGGAACTGCTTGTTGGGTTGCTAGAAAGGCTAATCAGCCCCCATGGTTGACCGTGAAAGACCTTCCAAAAAAAATCTAGCAAGTGCTGGAGTGGTAGTGCACTTCTTTACTGTGCAGTGACACCTGTACATGGGAATAGGATGACTTCTACAGCAGGATAATGTTCCTAAACACACCTCAAAATCCTCTTTGGACTACCTCACGAGATGCAAGATGTGATACTTGCCAAAGTGGGTGTTAAGTACTTACCTCACTATTCACAGTAACAGGAAATTGACCAAAATGTCTCTTGGCCTGTCAAGAAATGCCTTAACTCTGAAAAGTTTTAGAATTGCTTTAGTTTGTTGAACTAAATTCTCAACTAGTTTCCATGTTTTGCTGCTTTCTCATTGTATAAATAATGTCTTTTTTCCTCAGATGTGTTTGAGAAGGCCCTGAATGCTGGCTTTATACAGGCCATGGATTATGTGGAGATCTGGCAGTCATACCTGGACTACCTACGGAGGCGTGTCGATTTTAGCAAAGGTGAGAATTTGCAGTGCTGTTTAGTATTTAACACACATGGGCGTTAATAACTTGTACTCTTTATACACATATGCTTCAGAAGCTTTTCTGCATTGTTTAATGCATAAATAACTGATTCGTATTGACTATTCATCGCTTGATTGTTGATTCATTTTTACGTTGGACTGCAGAGGGAAGCAGAGAGCTGGAGGAGCTGCGGGCAGCTTTCACACGCTGTCTCGACTACCTAAAACAGGACGTGGAAGAAAGTGAGTAATACCGTTTGCTGTTAGTCTACGAATGATGCACACACTAGAAGTCATCACTAATGAATGATCTGAATATTAGTCATCTGACTTTTCTTGTTCATCATATTGCATTGTTACAGGGTTTAGCGAGACTGGTGACTTGTCCTGTACAATAATGCAGATCTGGGCCAGAGTAGAGGTAAGCATGATGTAAACCACGCTTTAAAAAGTCTCTTCTGCTTCTTCAACAGCCAGCTTGCAGATCACAGGTTTAAGACATAGTTTGACTAGGACTGCTAATATCGTTTACAATGAAAGGTAATTACTAATAAGCCATTAGTCAACTTATTGGCTGAACCAAATAAAAGCCTCCATTTCAGCTAGGTGCCAGTCAGATTCGGCAGTAGAACCAATCAGAATCTCCAGTTCAGCTGGGACCTGGTCAAACTCAGCAGCTGATCCAATCATAATTTTCATTTTAGCTGTGGGACCGCTCTTAACCCCTGCTCTATGTTTCTGTCCCACCTCCTTCATCAGGCATTGCACTGTAAGAATATGCAGAAGGCACGAGAGTTGTGGGACAGCATCATGACAAAGGGGAACGCCAAATATGCCAACATGTGGTTGGAGTACTACAACCTGGAGAGGTCAGTTGAACTGCTTGTGGTAAAAAACAATTGTGTGATCAGCTAAAGAGAATTGTGACTGAAGAATTGCATCTTGGAAAATGTAGCATTTCAGCCCAGTTTCACATTTGATCAGGTACAAAGTTGAAGTAGTAGAAATGCTCTATGAAGTACTGCAGCTAGGCTCTGAATTGATCGGGGAATGTAAACTCTTCTGTTTACTCAGGTCGTACGGAGATGCTGCTCACTGTAGAAAAGCTCTTCACAGAGCTGTTCAGTGTACCACTGATTACCCAGAGCATGTGTGCGAAGTTCTTCTAACCTTCGAGAGGGTGGAGGGTAAGTGCTGCTTCCGCCGAACCCCACAGACCACTTTTCCAGAGCTTTTCCAGAGCTCAGAGTTGGATTAACACCCCCCTCCCCAAACAGGCTCTCTGGAGGACTGGGATGCTGCTGTGCAGAAGACTGAGTCCAGACTGAATCGAGTGAACGAGCAAAGAGTAAAGGCAAGATATTCTATTATTACTGCACCCCTTCAGCCACTGCCAATTTTTAGAGCCAAATTTGAACTCCAGTCCAAACCTTGTGCGTACTCAGAACGTATTAAGCTAATTGAAATAAGAGGAGTTGACCGGGGCAGGACTACATGAGCCGTCTTTTGCCCTGAGTGCAGATGAAGCCAGATCCTTCTCCATCTACTGTGTAAGTGTAGCAGGTGCGTAGCTACATCCATGTTACTGATCTGTTGTACATAATTAAGAGAAAGAACGAGCGTGCGAGGCACTGAGGATGATCTTTCAGTGAAAAGTTAGTGATAACAATGTGCTGCCGTGTTATCTGAGACGTTTCTCGTCTTGAGGAGATGAATCCTCATCGTCTTTTGCTTATCTGGACCTCTTACAGGAGTAGTTTGGCTTACGATCGGATATACTGTAAAATGATAAGTTGACCTGAGATGCAGCCCATCAGCCAAAACCTGTTTGGGATCTAACGTTTGCTTATTTAGATTACAGCATAATATGCTAGGAAAATGTTGCTGAGTTTTAATAGAGTTGTGTTAGAAAGCATCATTAGCATAGCATCTCCCACAATAATCTAAAGAAGCACATGTCAGGTATAAATACGGGTCTAATGTGGACCTGCCTGGCCATATAACTGATGCTTTTTTTTCATATAAAATATATTATATATTTTTATTATTATATATCTTTTCAGGGCTTTTTTTTTTTTTTTGCTATGGCTGTCGGCTGTGTTGGTATCATACATGTGTAGTTTTCATATCTGATCCAAAGCCGTGTTTGCCTGCGTACAGGCAGCGGAAAAGGAGGCCCTATTTGCACGTCACGAGGAGGACAGAGCCGAGCAGCGGCGGAAAGCCAAGGCTGAAAAGAAAGCCCAGAAAAAGAGCCAGAAAACGAACCGGACTGGAGACAAGAGGAAGGCGGAGGATGACGGCGAAGATGAGTGGGGAGAAGAGACGGGTAAGATTCACTCCATCGCCCAAAGACAGGTTTTAGTATCTGATGTGTGCCTCAGGAGATGCGAGGCTAACGTTGCAAACAGACACTGTCACCAATCTCATCTCTGTAAATACACGCCCAGAAACGCCTGATAGACCTCAGTTTAGTAAGGGCCATTTTACCAGCTGTGGTAACCAGCTGTTGGCAGTGTTAGTCTAGCTATTCTAACCTTAGTTGACTTGGACAAAAGTTGTGAACTGAAGAATTTTTATATTGTGTTTCTAGAAATGGCTCATAAAAGACATCGAGGTGAGGGGAATTTCAGCCCGGCAGCCACAGAGGAGCAGATGGAGACTGAAAGCGGACTGTTTGGACGCCGCGCTGCTCCACCACGCAAAGCAGAGCCTCCAGCCACCCGGAAGAACCAGCAGACCTTGCCAGAAACCACAGTCCACAAAATAGCAGACATTCCACCGGACCAGCGCAAAGACTCCAACAGTGTGTTCGTTAGTAATTTAGCCTTCAATCTGGAGGACCCTGAGGGCAAAATGAAGGCCGTGTTTGCTGCCTGTGGGACTGTCGTGGCGGTGCGGCCCGTGTTCACCCCCAAGGGTGCGTTTAGAGGCTACTGCTACGTGCAGTTTGAGGATGAGCTGGCTGCCCAGGAAGCGCTAAAGCTGGACAGAGAGGAAGTGGATGGACGGCCGATGTTCGTTTCTCCCTGTGTGGATAAAAGCAAAAATCCTGATTCAAAGGTGTGTCCTAAAATTCTGGGTAGTTTTGTTCGTGAGGGGGGATAACTGACAGCAAAGAGTTCTTTACAACCAAGAATTTAATGAGGGTGCTGGAAACATTTAAAACGAATAATAGTTTACGTTCCATGTTCTCATGTATCTGAAACTGTAAATTTATTTACTACAAAAATGAAATTTTCTTACCCGTTTCTGACAGGTCTTCAAGTACAACACGTCAATGGAGAAGCATAAAATCTTCATCACGGGACTGCCCTTTACCTACACTAAGGAGGAGCTGGAGCAGCTGTGCAAGGAGCATGGCACGATCAAAGCTGTCCGCTTGGTCACCAATCGCGCTGGCAAATCCAAGGTCGTTGACACTCTGTAAAAGTTAAAGCTAAATGTACTCCCAACTTTCTTAGTCAGCAAGCAGGAGACGGCCCAGCTCTTCCATAAGGCTTGTATTTGTGTTGATGTAGCTGCAGAACAGTAATTATCTGAGAGCTCAAGTATTCCTCCCATTTCGTAGCTACTCTAGCTGTGGTTTTTATATATATATATATATATATATATATATATATATATATATATATATATATATATATATATATATATATATATATATATATATATATATATATATATATAATATCTGAATGTTGGTTTGTAGAATACAGAACTTAAGGCTTTGTGAACAAGCATGTTGTCTTTGTGTTTTGCAGGGGTTGGCATACGTGGAGTTCGAGAACGAGGCACAGGCATCCCAGGCCGTACTGAAGATGGATAGGACAAAGATAGAGAATTATACTCTCTCAGTCGCCATTAGCAACCCGCCAGCAAGAAAGACTGAAATCAGCCTGGGGGCCGGCCATGTGCTTGGATCCATGATGCCGCGACAGCTGCAGGGAGCGTGAGTCTAACCCCCATCACTGACCGCTATGGCTTTGTCGGTGCTTACACATGGCTTGTGGGATCAAAGATGCCAACAAACCTACAGTACCTTTTTGATTGCAGGACTTGCATGTACATGGGGGGGGGTGGAAACCTTTAGGGGCTATTGCCTTCTTCATAATGCTACAACAAAAGCTTAATGTTATCAGCCCACAGAGTGCAAATTACCACTACCGATTGCGCTCCCTTGAGTCTACTGATGTAAGTTTGACATGTTAAAATGTAATTTACACACTTGTCTATACTTAAGCAAAAAGGAAAGGTTAATCTAAATGTAGTAAAGTCTAGTAGTGTTCTCTCCTCTCTGTGCTATGCTGGTGCAGGTCAAACAAGCCTCAGTTCTTTAGTTCAGAAACATTCACTTGAGATCCTGCTCCATGTTGACACGGCTACGGCATACAATTCCTCCATATTTTTCACGCTGCTGCTCTCCCTTTCTACCTCGTCCCAAAGGTGTTCTATTGGATTCAGATCCTGTTACTGGGAAAACTACTGTAGTCTCCTTGTCACTTTTGTCAACCCAGTTTAACCCTACCGTCTGTGAGCCTCGGCCGAAATCGAGATTTATCAGACCAGACTTTGCTTTTCCAGTTTCCAGCTGTCAGGCTCTGGTGAGCCTGTGGCCACCGCAGCCTCAGCTTTCTGCTTCGACTTGGTCTTCTGCTTTTGTAGCCCATTCGCCTTGAGTTTTTGGATGTGTTGTGGATTCTGAGACTCTGGCTTTTCTGCTCACCACCATTGTACAGTGTGGTTAACTGTGTTGCTGTAGCCTTTCTATTGTCAGCTCCAACCAGTCTGAGCCATTCTCTGTTGACCTCTCTAATGAACTAGGCGTTTCCGTCTGCAGAATGACCACTTACTGTTTGTCATTTCTTCATCACATCATTGGGAGTACACTCTATGGACTGCAGTAATAGATATGTGCCTGCAGATCATAGAATACGCTGCTCTGTAAGTGTATATTGGAATGTAATGTATGTATTAAATAATTCAATACACAACTTTATTAACACTGTTTCTATGCTCTGATTTCAGCCGAGGCAAAGGACGGACGCAGGTCTCCTTGTTGCCTCGCTCCCTGCACCGGCAGAGCGTCGCAGAGGCCAAGACTGAGAATGGCACAGCGGCCAAGCAGCAGGATGGCATTACCGATGGCAAGGGAACTAAATCCTTGTCCAACGAGGACTTTGCGAGGATGCTCCTGAAAAAGTGACGCTGCTTGTCCGCAGCACCTGAACACAACAAAAATTAACCTGCCTTGTGTCGGAAGCCATTCTGTGTCCTTATTACGATCGGGAGGAAGAAACGAGCTGGGTTTTAATTTCTTTTTCCTGTAAATATGCGAAACTCCTCTGGAATTATATTAAAAAGGGGTGGATGGGTGGGTGGGGCAGGGGATTTTAACACGGTGTCAAGAAAAACGAGTGGGTAGTTTGTGTGTTTATTTTTTTTGTTAGTTTTTTTTCCGTTTTCCCTGGTTATTTGATGGGGTGGGGGGAGTGAAGTTGGGCAGAGTGAAGACTACAAAGTGAGTATTTTTTTAACGAGATGTCAGAACAACTATGAATCGTTTAAATAAGGTATATGCAAGAACTTGATATTTACATTGAAAGCATAATGTATTCTAAATGAGAACAGTTGTTTTTTTTTTGCGTTTGTTTTTGTTTTGTTTTCCTTCATGTGTTTACTAGTTATTTTCTCTATAGACTGCTTTGGTCAGCCAGTGCACACCGTTTTTGCCTTTTGGTCGAGGCAAGAAAAGAAAAACACACCAAAAAAAAAAAGCAAAAATTTGAACCGAACTGCATCTGTAAAAATAATTTATTTGCAGTGCTAGAAAACTGGGATGCTCATTCTGTCGTACTTGTTCTAGATTCCATGCTAACTTCAGAACTTCGGTAATAAACATGTTATTGGATAACTTCATTATAGGGGGGGAAAAAAACAAACAAAAAAAAACAAACGTAGTTTGAAGGGTCTTGTCAGCTGTTGAAGTTGAGAGTATGTAACCACTAATACCCCATCGTTGGCTTTCTCCACTGTTCTTCACCAGTTTTGCGTTTGGTTGAGATCCCAGTTCTTTCGTTTACGAGACAGAAAACACTTTAGTTGTGCACAAAACCTCTTTTTGAGTTTAGTCATGAATCTCATTTAAGGCTTGACCGCTGGCCCGGCGTTTGAGGGCGCATTCCCTAACAGCTGACGCGTTGCTTGCAAACCTGCCTTACCCCCTTTGCTCAGTATTGGCCACGCTGTGGCCGGAGGACGATGGCGGCTGCCGCGTAAAGGAGGCTGGAGCTTCTGGTCCGTCGCCAGACTGCACAAATCTAGAAGTTCTAGAGCTCAACCTAAAGCTCTGTTGAGAATTCTGCCTAGAACGGAGAGAGTTCTCGTGGCTGTGATTGAGCTAGGTCTGGTCTGGTATGGCTGTGACATTGCCTTGGACAGTTTCCCTTTTTCCTCCATGGAGCTGACCATTGCGTTTCTGAAAATCTATGCAGCTGTTTATTGCTAGAACCTTCCACATTTAGTTAACCTGAATGAACCCATTGCCTACACCGATGATTCCTAAACCGTTCCTTAGGGACACCCTAGACCTATCTGCAAAGGGCCGGTGTGGCTGCTTTTTCAATCATCTTAGTCTTCTTATGAGATGTTACGAGATGTTCTGCTCTAATTGTGGTCAAAACCTGCAGCCACACCAGTCAGTCCTTTTGTGGATAAGATTGTGACCTCTGCTGCCTAGACCAACTAAACGGGGGAGTTTAAACAGGAAAGGCAAGAACTGTGCAGGAATCCGGCCTTCTAGTTTTACAGGTGCCCACCACTGGTCTAGATGTCTCTGAGGACCAGGGAGAGAAACGCTGCTCTACAGCAGTTGTTCTCAGACTAGTCACCACAAACGCCTGGATGGTCCAGATTTTGGCTCAGCCCAACCTGTTCGTGCACAAATGTCGACCAGCTTTAGGACTGGTTTGAGAGCCAGGGGTTGGTGGTTCTCCAACCTTGGTGACCTGCCCTAATCTGATGTTTGCTGTCTGGAGGTCCCTGAGGACTGGCTTGCCACTGTCCCACACCAGTGTTCACCAATCACAGATAGATTTGGGTTGGAGGTCATTCCTGTAGGAAGGTGGGTTTTCAGAAGGAGGTCTAGTGCTCATATACTGTACTCGTAACCATTGTTTGTGAGTTTCCTTCACCAATCGGAGTGCGTTTGTGTTGTTCACCTCCCTCAGTGGTCTGCCATAGTTTTGTAAAGCGTTTGTATATTTTGATCTGGAGGAATAGTAGCTATGTATTTGCTTATGATCACCACAGTGGCCTGAAATAGTAATGAGAAAAGAAAATGTGCTGTTGCGACGTCTTGTTTCGATATCTTTAAAAGAGGGGAAAAAAGCAGTGTTATTAATCTGTGTAGATGATGTTTTAAGATTAGTTCCTTGGTCTTTCCCCTCCCCGTAATAGGAGTGTGGTGTTTTGATTTTAGTTACCAAACGTGTCGGTCTCCTGACTTTTTTTTGGAAGGTATTGTTGTTGTTTTTTTGTTTTTTTTAATACCCCCCCCCCCAGGTTCCAGGTATGTTTTGTCACTGAAATTGTATCATTGTATATCTCCCCCCCCCCCCCCCCCCCCTATTCTTCCCTCCATTGTTTAAGGCCTACATTGTTTTAATTAAACAATTAAAATATGTGGTTGTTCAACACAATGCTGGGTTTTGTGTCCCATGTACACCCCCCCCCCATGTGTACTATTCGCCTTGCTGGCTAGAGACCTGTAACCCATCTGTTGATGCAAAGTTTCTATTGGCCCTCAATCAGTAGTCCGTTTCTGTCCAGAGAGCCATCTTGATCGTCCAAGCCCTCGCATCCAAGTGATTTTGTCACTGCTGTGCACGGTTTGTGAGAATCTTGAGAATGGGCTGTCTTGTGATGCCTTGACAAAACCTTCAGTGTGAATTTTGAGATGTTGAGGTTTATTCTGCTATGAAAGTAATCCTCTTCATTATCAGATGTTTTTCCTTTTCGTTTTAATGTATTTACAGATGATGTGATGTTTGCTTCCAGAACGGTTTGCGGTGTTTCTTTCATGAAATTCCCAACCCTTTTGTTATTCCTTTTCTTCAGTCATACCTTTTTTTTAAATATTCTCTACTTTACGTCATCAGTCTATAGGACTTGTTTTCCAAAAAGCATCAGACATGTTTAGATATGTGACATATGATGCTTAATGTAGTGGTGAGTACATGGGGAAGGTTTTCTTCTGATGACTTTTTCCATGAAGGTCCTATTTGTGCAAGATAATTGTTGAATAGTTCTTTCGGACGTTTTCTTGGACATCCAGACCTCATCTTGACCTCCACCATTCCTGTTCATTTACATTTCTAAATTAGGCTACGTTACAAGCCGAGGAAATGGCTATTTGAAATCACTTGTAGTCTTCTCCTGCTTTGTTGCCTTTGGTTGTAGTAATTGTGAGTGCTAAGGTAGTCGCTTGAAGAAGCCCATGGCTGCTGATTGTTGGAATACGCTTTGATAAACATGCCATAAACATGGCAGATGCATTCCTTGGCCTTTCCTAACGATCTTTGTAAACAGGCCATAATCCTAAGAAGCTCATTAAGGTCTAATGGGATAATAAGTTATCTAAGATATCAAGTTATCAAGAGCTCTATTGCATGGTGCTCCTTTCACTTAACATCAGAGTTTACAAATGTTTGCATGTCAATGTAAGTTGACCTATAAGGTAGGTTATTTCTTTTTCTTATTGGCCAGCAAGTGAAAGCGTGAGCGAGGTTGTTTCTGATGAAGTGGACAGTGCCATTTCGAAGTGCTTGGTTGTGCGTATGGCGCAAGAACGAACTTTATGTTTTTCATGTTGGCTTAACCACATATATAATTGTGTTTGTTTTTTATTAAAGTAGCTTATGGATTAAGGTGTTGCTACTATCACCTGAGGATTACAGGTTTGAAACCGGGTCAGTCTGCCTGCCATCAGCAACCAGAGCCAGAGAGAGCACAATTGGCCTTACTTTCTCTAGATAGGTAGATGGCTTTCTCTCCATCCCCACATCACCCTAGAGATGTTTACCAGAAGCTTTTCTCAGTGTGTTGATTGCCCAGTGATGTTGCATCAGAGGTGTTGGGTGGTTGCACATGTGTCTGTGAAAGCAAAAAAGAAGACAGTAAAAGCACTTCTTTCAATAATTTAATCACAGTTCACCACGCATGGTAGTAAATCAGCTTCATGTATCAGTTAAATAAATACGCCATCCTTTAAATACATGAAAAGAAAGTGCATATTGGTGCAAACTCAGAACACGAGGCACTAAGTGAAAGCTTGGTATCGTTGATGGCATGAACTGTAATTTTAACAAAAGAAAACTGCACCACGATAAGCTTCTCACTAAATTTTATACCAAAAAAAAAATGTTGATGTTTTTTTGGCATAAAAATCTTCACCCTTTCTTGACCAGATTCCCCCCCCCCCACCTCCTCTATTTACTACCACTGTGAACAACTTTGACTCTTTTCAAAGTTTCTCGAGAACAGCATTTCACACCCATCCACTCTGAATGATTTTGTTCACGGTGTACCATAATGCAGACTTTTTGAATAGACGGGTGTAACTGGGCTGACTGTAAAAGCTAACATGGAAGTATGTTGAATTTGTGCTGTTACTGTGGTATCCATTTGGTTGCTAAGGAAGCTTTCAGACTAGTGGTGCCGTTTTCTTTCTTTACAAAAATTACATTTCATTTGACAATGGACATACAACCTGTGGGTTCACAGAATCAGAAGCGGTTCACCCTCCCTGTATAGCAGTAATGAATAAGCAACACTTAATAAAACAAAAATGAGAACATTAATTACTTGAAGATTAAAGGTGGGTGAGGTGTTGGGGGTGGTTTTGTAGAGAAAAGTTCCAACAGTACAAAACTGAAAAGTATTTTCAATTCAAAATTAGAGTTTGTGCGATTCCTGGGTCACGCTGCTTGCCATCAGCAGCCGAAGTCGGAGAGAGCACAACTGGCCTTCACTCTTCGATCGTAGAGTTCGCACGAAAAGGGGATTTGGTAATTGGCCGCCTGATTTGGGTAGAAAATGGGTTGTGATTTAGAAGAAGGGGAGGAAAAAAAAATTATTACAGAGAACTCTGATTTAAAGTATAAGGGCTTGTTCAAACAACTCTGATCAGGCAGAACATTAAAACCACTACCAGGTGAAGGGAATTAATTATTGACCTTGTTTATCTGCTTCCAGTGGCACCTGTCAAGGGGTAGGATCTACATATTAGGCAGCGAGTGAACAGTCAGCTCTTGAAGGTGATGTGTTGGAAGCAGGGAAAATGGGCACGCGTAAGAATCCGAGCCAAATTGTGATGGACACACGACTGTTGTGATGGTCTGATCTCCAAAACAGCAGCCAGTGGTCAATACCTACCAAAAGCAGTTTGAGGAAAGACAACTGGTGTACCAGTGACTGGGTCATTGGCACTAAAGGGTCACTGAGGCGATCCATGAAGTCTCCACCTCACGGCTTCCAAGACTTAAAGGATCCACTGCTGGAGTGTCCTGCTGCCAGATACCACGAGATAACTTTAGAGGTGTTGTGGCGGCACAAGAGGGATCTACACAATATTAGGTAGGTGGTTTTAATGTGACATTTTTGCCAGATCATCCACCTCTAGTTGGCCTTACCCTCCAGACACATATATAATGAATATATTTTTTTGTAAATGGGCAAAGACAACGCAACTTGTAACCATTCTCAATCAAACAGAACACGATACACTGCTGAAAATAATAGTCTTATACACAATGGGCTGGTGTAGCTGCCAAACAACCAAGCAGGAGAGCACCCACTTCTGGACACTTTCTTGACCAGTTTAGACAATCTTAACACTACAAAGCTTTTAGGGAACTGGGGCCAACTGATTAAACCTGTGAAATCAGTTGAGCTTCTACTTGATGCGAATGAGGCGGTGCAACCACGCTGTCCTTTGCCCAAAGCCCAGGATTAGTCTCTGGTTTTACTCAAACTTCTTTCAAAGTAGATGAAAAGTACCCAAGTCCAGAGATACCTTGAGTTATTTGTATTGAGATCACAAGATGATGTGAGAAGGTAACAAACATGGCATTAGTTTTCTACTGCTGATCTGACCGCTTGTTTCTAAAAGGCTCAGAAGCCAGTTTTTAGGCGCTCCATGGCGTAGCATGTCCAGTTCAATCCTGCAAGCGATGAACTGGCTGCATGATTCAGGCTCAACAATGGTGCTGTAGTGGCAGTTGGATTTTATTTTGGCCTTGTTGGTTTGTGCACATTTTGTGCACATATGCCAGTGGCTCTCAAGCTGACCTTCAGGGACCCCACGTTATGCCACTATTGTATGCAACACAATGGTCCCTATTATTATCCATAAAGTGCTGGATTAAACTTTCGTTCTATATAAAGAGTTACATCTAACTCAACTGATTAATTCAAGGTTTTAATCAGATCCATGATTGGTCCCCTGATTGGTTGGAACAAAGTTCTTGCCAGAACATGATCCATTTCCCAGAAATATAAACCTCAAAGTGTGCATCATTCTGATGGACATATTGGGAACTCAATGGGAAAAATGAATGGCGATTTTGAAAATAACAGTGATGTGGTAAACAAAAATGTTGCAAACCTAATACATTTTTAATAAATCTTCCCTTAAATGTCACTAGGTCTGCTGAATTATTACATCATTAGGAATTTAAAAGATCAACAGTGTTATTGCCATCCTATATCTAGCTAACACTGATACTTCATATTTTTTATAAATTTATATTCTTTGATTCATTGATAATTTGAAGTGTGTGTGTGTGTGTGTGTACATACAAATATACATACACACACGCAAACTTTCATTATTTACCATGACTGTCCAAGTACAAAACCTAGTTTCACACAGTGTGCACTCAGAAAATCTGTCCTTGCGTTATGTATCCTTAAAAAAGTTATTATTTTTATTGTTTAGTATTATTAATTACTGTCAGTTATTTCAGTTTAATTGTAGTCTTGTCTGATCTTACTTTTGTTTTAAATTTTGTTTTAAAATCTGAACTTAATTAGATTTTCTTCTGTTTTTCTTTTAATTATAGTTAACTAAGTTTATCAGTTATGCTCAGTTAGTTTTCTTTGTATTAATGTTTTTAATTTGCTCTTTGTCTTTCTCTTGGTCAATTAAGTAAGTTGATTAAATATTTTCTTTTTCAATCCCCATTTACTGTAAAATCTCAGCTACATTTAAAATGAGGATCACTCTTAATGTGCCTCAGAGTGGGGTGGGCGGGGGGTTGACTGATATATTAACTGCTCATAATTAAGCTTTATACCTTCATATTTTTGAAGTAGACACCACTTCAACAATGCAATATCCTGCCCACAATTTCTTAAAACATATCAGTCCATGGTCATAAAACATTTATTAAGTAATTTGCATTTATGGTTGGACAAATTCTCAAAGGAAATGAACTAAAATAAATGTTTGTATATTGCAGTAAAAATATATTGACAAAGAAAATCAGAATATCCTTTGTCAATATAAATAGAATATATTTTCAGAAAATGCCATTCATTTTTCTCATAGAGAACTCCTTAGACTCAAGTTTCTAACATGGACATGACTAAAGAGGGCTATTTTACTTTAACAATTATCTATAAGACAGCGCCCCCCAGTGACCACCTTCAGATGATCTCTATGATAGGACGACTTTGGGAACCACATCCCAGTTCAGTTATGTGCAGGTATGGTCTGCTTACAGTTAGGACAGGCCTGACTGCTCGCACCAGGCAGTCCGACCGCATGCTCAGTGGTGGCTATGAGCAACGTGTCCAGTGTCATCTCTGTGCATTTTGCTATGAAACGTATAAATGGCCTCACGTCGCCCTCGTTTGCTGTGTCCAGGGCGGTGTAATACTCGGCTCTCTGCTCTTTCCGGATGGTGATTGGAGGATAGCTGGCCTGCATCAGCACCAGGTTCATCAGCAGGCGCGATGTCCGTCCGTTCCCGTCCACAAATGGGTGCACGTAGACAAGCTTATAGTGGGCAAGGGCTGCGAACTCCACTGGGTGGAGGTGAAGTGCCTCCTCCGAGTTCAACCACTGCAGCAGCTCCTGCATGTGCCGATCCAGGTCGTTCGGATGCGGTGGAATGTGGTGACCTACGAACACCTGGTTAGTTCTGAAGCGGCCTGCTTCAATAGGGTCGGCATATCCTAGCACGCGGCGATGGATCTCCAGGATGTCGTTGATGGTAATGGCGCCAGTCTGGGATAAAAGAGTCGTGTTGATGTACTTCATAGCCGCGTCAACGCCAATGGCCTCGTTCTGTTCCTGCAAGCTTTTGCCCGGCACAGCGTAGCGCGTCTCGATGATGTGGCGAATCTCGGACAGTGTCAGCGTGTTGCCCTCAATGGCCACCGTGTGATATATGTGATGGTAGTACGTCTCTTCCATGATTCGCCGCAGCGCAGAGTTGCCCTTGGGGATGGACATGAGGCGCCGCACTTTCCCATCAATGATCCCGAAGTGGCGCTGATCGATTTCCTCAACCAGGGGGAGCGTACGGTCCCGGCTAACCAACGCCCTCTGGTTGCACGGCGAAATAGCCAGCGCTTTGCTGTAGAGGTGGTCAGCCTGAACCACGTCCTTCTCCTCTTCTAGAATGCTCCCCAACTCCGTTAGGGCGTCCACAAAGTCAGGGTTCATGTTGAGGGCGTGGATAAGCAGTTTGTGGGCTTTTTCTCTTTTGCCCTGTTTCTTCATCTCCAATGCCTGCTGGAGAGCTGCCTTTGCTTCCAACTGTGCCTCTGTGGGAAGAGAGAAGCATCATGATACTTTAAGGAAGAATTTTATATTGGTGTATCAATCAAGTAAAGCAAGCAGGAAAGAAAGTTTCAACTATTTGGTCACAGTCCATGTATTTACTGTTCCTCCTTCATCTTACCTTTACTGGGCTTGGGCCTCTGAGGCAGGAGCTCGAGGGCAGTAAAGGGCACAGTGAGGCTGGTGGAGTGCCCCATGGGGCGATTTGTGTTGCCCCATAGTTGACAGCGCAGCAGGGAGATGCCCTTCAGAGTGGCACAGCATTGCTCCTCCACACCCACCAGGGGGAGCAGCAGGACCAACACTGAGCCCAGCAGGACAAAGAGCACCGGCCCCCAGGCCCATAGCAGAGGACTACTGCTGGCGTGACGCAACACCGCTAACGCTGCCATCAATCAAGGTGTCCACTTTGCTTCAGCCACACGTCCAGCATTCTGGCAGGTAGACAGTCAGAGCAGAGCTTCACCCTGTGATGAAGGAGGAAGAATGAGGTAAAGTTCAGTAAAAACTGGCTGAGGGCTATTCTTAGACGCCTGAAGACACCGATCCAAACTAACCCAAGGTCTCTAATGGATTTGTATGCGTACAATGTCCTACTTCCAGCACTTATAGCCCACGTATACACAGCTTGTGTGTGACTTTAGAGGACCTCTATCCAAATGTTTGGTGTGTAGGGAAACTTATCAAGTAGGATTACCTTACAGTGGTGGTGAGGGTATTTCACAAAACAGGATAAACACACACATCATGTCACATAATGTAAATCCAAAGTCTATAATGAGAAATTGTGCTTTGGAAATCAACCCCTACAGGGCTTAATGTCGATGAGTCCTGAGTTTTACATGTAATGCAATAGTGAACAAACCGGGACATCAGAAAGGATGGTCAGACGGCAGCTTTCGTTACAGTGCCCTTAAGTCTATTCTGACTGGCTACATAATACTGTCTTACTCCAAAAGCACCTTGAGCTCTGACCTTCTGACCAATTTTAGTTAATAACAAAATATACAAATTAAAAGTCTTACTATTTGTAATTTTATCATATTTAATATAACAAACATTTGACCACCCTTTTAGCCATTTATGTATTTAAAACGTTACTCCAGTCATTTTAAACACAGAAATCTTTTTTTTTTTTTCTGGTAAATGCATAGAAGTGCATGGAAGACATGTATCTGATTTTATTTTCCTACATTTTTATTTATTTATATATGACCTAATAACTAATCATCCATTATTTCATGATCACACGGATGTTGCAAAGGTTTCAAAAACTCCAGCACGTATCAGATATGATGCACATTGCTTTAATGGGTTAAATTGTTCATTGTGTCTTGTTTTTCCACATAGGGGCCCTTTTAATGTGGGGTATTCTCAGCACGTTCACAGTCAAGATCAACGCACAAAAAAAAAAACCCATATGGAGCGAAACCGGCTGTGAAACAGCGTGTGCTCTGCTCTGCTCTGCTCTGACTGTATCAGGCGAGAGAAGCGCAGTAAGAGGACACCTACACCCACGCTGATCTGGTGCTTTCTCGTTTGTTTACATGTAGTATGATGTAGCAAATATAATCACTATTACCTTTCAGCGGTGGTCCTGAAGCCCCCCCTCTGCCCTGCACACTTTTGATTTCCCCTTCTTCTTTCACTCACAGACTGTACAGACCTGCTTCACACGGGCTCTGGTTTAACGCTCGGCTACAGAAGTGACCGTTTAACAGCTGCCGTTTTAACGATGCGCTCAACACTGAGTAACAGCAGCTCGCCCGACATCACCTTAAGACATCCTTAAGATGGCTATTACTGTCGTTGGTTTATACCGAACACACCGTAAACACCGTTTTTACCTTTCTGTAGAGGGAAATGTCTTCTTTTACCCTCAAAACATTGAGAAACTCTGAATATTCCGCTGCGCTCAGCTCCGCCGCTCTGAGCTCTGCTGTCACCGGCCATCAATTTGACGTAGCTTTAAACTGACATCCGATTGGTTGCGTTGATGATGAACGCCCTCGCCGATTGGCTCACCGCGCGGGCTTACGCACGTCTAAACAGCTACACGTTGGCCGGATCGTAGGGGTTTGTGATTGGTTCAAAACCACCCTGGCTCGCTATTGGTCGAGAGAAGCCTACATATATAACTCTTACAACAATCATACTTATTAAATGTATTATTTTATTTATTGTATTTATTTGTTTGTTTGCTTTTATTGCAACCTTGACCTAAAAATACGTGGGTGAAAAGCTAATTTAATCTTTTATAGATACATCTAAAACAATATAACATTATATAACATTGAAATTGAAACGAAAACATAATACAAACTAATACAATAAATCAATGTCAAAAACTTAAGGGAATACAGACATAAAACACGCTTTTGTATTTTACTTTAATTTTTTGTATTATTCATTTTGTTTGTTTACAACTTTCTCCCAAAGCAGCTTCCTGTGTGGCACAGGTCGAGCCAGCGGAGGGCGAAAGCGTTCAGAAAACCAGAGAGTAGAAACAGGACTCACTGGGGCAAGTAAACATGAACCACCATTAGGCACCATGCCTAATACCACGAGATCATCCAACGCCCCGATCTCACTAACGCTCTTGTCGCTGAATGCAATCAAATCCTCACAGCAATGCTCCTCCAAAATCTAGTAGAAAGCCTTATTTCTCCCCCCTGGACAGTAGAGACAATTACTCCAACAAAAGCAGGGCAAACTCTTATCCTGAGGCCCTTGATTTCGAAAGAAACAATGGATGAGCAGGTGTCCCAATACTTTTGCCCATATAGTCAGGTATATGTACACACATGCTTCATACGTGTTTCGCTGTGTAATACCGCTAAGACAACTGAAGGGGGCGATAAAGAGTTAGCTTGATTTTTTTTTTTTTTTTTTTCGAGAAATTTTATTGAATATTTCATTTAGGATTTGTATCTTTAATTGCAGAAGTATTAAGATATGAAACACATACAGAAACATAGTGTGTGCACTAAATAAAAGGTTCTACACTAAACCACTGGCTCAGAGCATGATTGATCCACATGTGTTTAACAGTTAGATTCTGCAGCCTTTTCTTTATCTTCAGTGCATTGTACTTATCTTCTCAAAGCATCAGGCTTGTTTAGATGTTCCTTTGAAAACTACTGCGTCCCCAGAAGTGATCATAGCTGTAGCTCAGACCGTGCCCTGACTCACCTCCTCGATCATGCTCTCAGCTCTAGCACAGAACACACTTTAATATGTTTTCTAAAGTCCTTCCTCATGAAGACATAAATCAATGGGGTCAGCAAGCTCTCAACACCGGCAAGAATAACAACAAACACGTCTTCGGTTTGAAGAACATCCTCATTTGTCTCGTTGTTGAGATCCATCAAAGCTAAAACGTGAAGAGGCAGCCAGCAGATCAAAATAGTGGCAGTCAGCGGCATCAGGATTTTGAACGACTTCTTGAACTTGAGCACCCGGTTGGACTCGCGTAGCTTTCGCATAATGACGACATAACAGATGATAATCACAAGGAAAGGGATCACAAATCCAAAAATGAAACTGTACACCACCTCGGCAGTGCGCTCATCAGGCTGAACGTCCTGGAAGAAGGCCAGTGGTGTGCTGAGCACTGCTGAGAAGATGTAGGCTAGCAGGACTATCGCAGAGGCCTTTCTTCCGGTGCGCTGGCCCTTCGCCCATACAGGAAATGTAATGACCACACAGCGGTCCACACTGATGATGACGAGGAGGAAGATGCTGCTGAACATGTTGAAGGACGTAATGAAGGAACTGATCTTGGGCACGAAGTCCCACTCATCGGCCACCCCGCTGACGACATCAAGGGGCAGGGAGAGACAGAATATGAAGTCGGAGACGGCCAAACCGAGGGACCAGGTTGTGTTGACTGACTTCTTTACCTTAAACCCAGCAGTCCAGATCACCAGACCGTTTTCTGCAAGGCCCAGAACGATGAGGATCAAATAAGCTGCTCCGAGGAAAATGCACAATGTGTTGCAAACTGGTGGAGCAGTAGTGAGGCTTGTGGTGTGGTTCTGGTATTCATAGTCAGGATTTTCTGTCTCTGGGGAGGTTGTCATGACGGTTCTTGCTCGATTCTGCGACGCAAATACAAACAGAAATGAGGACTGATCTGACAAGAAGTCAGATTTGGATGGGATTAAAACATATCAGGGCCTGGGTCAATCTCCTTTTTTTATTTGACAGGTGGTACTCTGTGATTTTGTTTCTGTCCAGATCGACATCTATTTGGAGTTCTCCCTCCTTTCTTGAGAAAATTACAGGGCAAATTAATGCAAACCATATGGTTGATAGGAAATACAACCCCCCCCCCCCCCCCAAAAAAAAAAAAAAAAAAAAAATCTTAACAGGGCTCTAAACTAAATACCTCAAGTGAGAGGAAATGTTTGTGAATGGTGGAGGGGATGGATGCCAGTTTTTCAGGGTGCGCCCGTGTCTGTGTTTCCTTCTGGCTCCCTCCTTTTAATTAAGCTCTTATAGTCAGATCTATACTCTGATACTCTTTCTATGTAAATGATGGCCCACCTGTCAGGAATACTGACCGTCTGGATCTTCACATCCTTCAGCTACTGCTACACTGACCTTTTAAATGGACTAACTATTAGTGCTCTAATGACTGCTTTTATTATTATTATTATTAATAATAATAATATTATTATTGTTATTATTATTATTAGTAGTAGTATTCCTACTATCACCACTGCACAGCATATCTATAAGTAGATCAGTACACCCGAGCATAACAGCACTCTTATGTGGTGTTTAGATGCCTTTTCACCATTTATTAGTAACTTAAAAGTAGTTTGGACCAGAGCAGGATGGGTTCCCCCCCTGTTGTGGGTCTTATTACCTTCCAAGGTTTCTACCTCTAGCTTGAGGGAGTTTTTGCTTGACACTGTTCTATGTATTGTTGCTCTTTTATTACTAGATTTCTGTTCACCTGTTATGAAAAAAGCACTATATAAATACATTTGACTTGATTTAAGTGTCAGCCCAAGGAAGGGATGAATGGTTCTGTAATTAGTCTTCAGATTATTCAATTATATCTTTTTTACACATCTATACTGGACATTTTTGGCTTCCTTCTATGTATTTAAAAAAAAATCCCTGCTGGAAAAGAAACAGTCTGGCCAGCCTGACCAGCTTAGCACCTCCAGTACAGGGTATGGTTTCATTTGAATTATTTGATCTAACAATTTAACCAAGCTGGTTGACCACCTTGATCCATCTTTATGACCAGCTCCTCAACCACCTTGATTGATCATCAAAGGCCGTCTTGGACCATCTGAAACTAGCTGGTGTCTAGCTGGATTTTTCAGCAGGGATGTGAAGTTGCACAGGACGAGTAGACCTGGATTATTTTAGACATTGACTGTCACAGTAACAGCTACTGATATTTGGTATGAAAATACACCAAAATGCACAAGGAAAAAAAAGACTTACGTCCATGGCTGTTTTTGTAGGTTGCTCCAGAGCTGCTGCTTTGGCTGCTAATAGTAAGGGATACATCTTTTCTATCTGTAAATTTCGTAATACACAGTTCTTCCAGTTCCACAGTGTGTCGACACCCACATTCGAACACTATTAAAGCACTTATCAGTGCAGTGCAGTCACAGTTTGTTAAACAGAAATGTGCTGTGGTGTATTTTGGAGGATTAACGTACGAGAGAGGCAACGCAGTCTATTGATATCAGGCAGCAGGCAGCAATTATTTGCATTGCTGTTTATAACATGCATGGATACGTGCATAATGTTAAGCACCAGGAATAGAGGCCAGGTTGCTTCCAGTGTTCCAATTTGAGTTTATTAAGTGTTCTCACACTTTGGTTGGGGTGCAAAATGCTCAGATGCCTACTTATTTACAATCCTGGTGTTTTACCTCAGCAGGAAACACACGGATATTGGTTGGTATACAGCAAAGACTTGCAGAACACAGGTAAAAAAACACTGTAATGATTCCCCAGTCTTAACAGAGTGGTGTTGTCATCTGGTTGTTCCCTAGGTTTGGCCTTCTCAAGTCCGCTGGTAAAAAGATAAGCCGATGGTTTCCCTTCTGATGCAAGTTTAGCTCCAGTGTGGTTTTGAGGGAATGGACGATGGAGAGAAGAGATTAGCTCATGTAGCAACATGTAATACCCTAACTTTAATACAACTAGGACCAATTCAAAGCTTTACAAATACTCTTGACTCCTCAGCTCTTGTCCCAACAGTCGGCAACCTTGGACTCCTCTAAGCAGATGACAGCCAAATTTTCGATCCAATTTGGAAAGCCAATTACCCAAATCTCTGTTCATGTGAACTGGTGGTGCCCCCAACACTAGGAGGGCACAGATGCCTGTGCTGACCAACATCACACTAGGATGTGGGGAGGAAAAGCCATCAACTCACCTTTTAGAGAGCAAGGCCAATTGTGCTCTCTCTGACTCTGGCTGCTGATGGCAAGCAGCCTGACCTGGGATTTGAACCATCGATCTTCGGATAATAGTGTCAGTACTTAGCCCTCTATGTTGTTATTTAAAGAATCTTTTAGAAAACAGTTCTAAGTAACAATAATCGTCAAGTCAAAAGAACTTGCAGCATTAATGCTCATGGATGCCATTAAGGCTTATATGAATTTGTGTGTGAGGTAAAATGCTAATAATGACCCTTATGTCCTCTCATATTCATGTCCCATCCTCTGATAAGTCCACTGCAGTAGTCATTTCCTTAGACACGAACTCTCTCAAACATAAATATGTATAAACAGGCTTCTTCTGCATAAAAAAAAACAAAACTTCTCAGTAACCGGCGCTGTGATCAACACCAGATCTTGTCTTGCGTAAGGCACTTCTGGTCTTCCGCTGTTATCAGTGCAGCTGAAGATCTTTTTGCTGACACTGCTGATCTTGCATCACGCTCTTACTTTAAAACAACACTATATGTAGCATAGTGCAAGTGTGCTTTTTATTTTATTGATGCATTTATTAATATAATTATTATACATACACATATTAAATAATCTATATTAATACAGTTTATTAATACAACTAACAGGCTATCTCTTAGTTTCGGTAAATAAGTCAATGTTTATGTATTAATGTTCATTAACATAGTTGCATGATTTCTGAGATATATTTAACTATATTTCAATGTGTGGGAGGATCTTGTACGTTAAATATTTTAAAATAAAATTATGGCTGTAGGGAGATATGTGTAGAATGGGCTTTTGGTATTATAGCATAAAATCTTGTTTTGTTTAAGAAAAACTTGCTATATATTTGACATGGCTTAAGTGCATTGGGAATGGGATGGTGTCTCTGAATATATTTTGGATGATCTTCCACTATTGCACTTTATGTCTCCCTAAAGCAGAAGCTACATCAATAGCTGTAAAACTCCACTGTCCAAAACCCATTCACTTCCATGGCTGGAATGAATTGAAAAAAAAAAGGGGTCGTCATATCTCTGTTTTGGTGCAATATTGGACGAAACTAAGTGCAGCCCTCTCTAAGTCTGCACACCCCTAACATAGGGTGTGAGTTTGGAGAAGATCGTAGAAAGTCAAAAATTTGGCCCAAAAAAACACACAGGGGTACGTACCCCTTATGGTTTTTTTGGGCCAAATTTTTTACTTTTTCCGATCTTCTCCAAACTCACACCATATGTTAAGGGTGTCCAGACTTCGAGAGGGCTGCACTTAGTTTCGTCCTATCATTTCCCAAAGCAGAGATATGATGATCCATTTTCCAATAGATTCCAGTCTAGAAAATAGATGGATTTTGGACAGTGAAATTAAAACAGATATGGCTTCAGGGAGAGATGGATCGCATGGGCAGTTGCTATTTTATTTTTTAACTTCCCACTTTCAATATACAGCTCTGGAAAAAATAAGAAACCACTTAATTAATTTTCCTTAAATGTTCATCTCTACATGTATGACAGACCTCTTATTCCAGGTATTTCATCAAACAAAGCTGAGTTACTTGACTTTGCACTATAACTATGAATGGCATAAAGTATAATAACTAACAATAATAACTTCTTTTCATTATAATTATTACAATAATTTCTTTGCATTATTTGAGCAGTTGTTTTTGAGCAGTTTGTCATTTCTGCAAATAAATGCTCTAAATATCAAATACTTTTTCAAAATGTTGTCCATGGTTTATGAAATACATCGCAAATGTTAATTTCCATAAACACATTGCCTAGAAATAATAAACAGTGGTCTCTTCATTTTTTCTGGAGCTGTATTTGACATAGTTTACATATATTGGAAATGGGATCCCACTCATAAGACATTTGAAGGATTTGACATATATTACATATATAGTCACGCCTCTCGCTAATGAAGCCCAACGCATAACACCTGGACGAGGGGACCCACTGCTGGATCTTTTGACTAGGAAAGCAGAAGTGTCTGTCTTCCCTGTTACACTTAAGTCCCCTCATGTCTTTCGGGAGGTCCTTTTTTCTTTATTTTTATTTTCCTCATGGTTTTTGAGATGGCCAGCGTTCTCCCCTTTATTTGTTTTTCCTCCTTTTCCCTCGTGCTGGATGCACAATTTGTTTTTTCACCCGTTTTCATACCCATTTCCCTTTGTGGGCCGTTTTCATAACTGCTGCTTTAGAGAAGTGGCAAAGTGTTCGCATTGCAACGCCGTGGCCGGGGTTCGAGTCTTGGGTGACTGCATTTGCTCTTCAGTTTTGCCTGCTCTGAGATCAACTTGCACTTGGAGTCTCTGCACTTGGAGTCGTTGGTTTGTGTTCATACCCTGCTCTAGGTGAGGACCCCATTACAGCGGATATATTGGAAATAGGATCCCATTCGTAATAAACCCGACATAGCATAACCTGTATACTGGAAATGGGATGGTGTATTTCAGTATGTTTTGGATGATCTCCCACTTTGATTATATTGAAAATTTTGCTTTAATAGCAGCTTATTCATGCACTGCACATCTCCTTGAAGCAGTAGCTACATCAAAAATCCCACCATTCAAAACCCTTATTTTCTTAACAGGAATGTGTTGGAAATGGGACAGTCAGGTCTCAGCTTTGGGAAATGATAGGACGAAACTAAGTGCAGCCCTCTCGAAGTCTGGACACCCTTAACATATGGTGTGAGTTTGGAGAAGATCGGAAAAAGTAAAAAATTTGGCCCAAAAAAACCATAAGGGGTACCCCTGTGTGTTTTTTTGGGCCAAATTTTTGACTTTCTACGATCTTCTCCAAACTCACACCCTATGTTAGGGGTGTGCAGACTTAGAGAGGGCTGCACTTAGTTTCATCCTATTTTGCACCAAAGCAGAGATATGATGATCCTTTTTCCAATATATTTCCAATCTAGAAAATAGATGGGTTTTGGATGGTGGAAATTTGCAACTTTTAATACAGATATGGCTCCTGCGTCTATAGGTTCCCTTTAATAGTTTGGAAAACCTTTGACACTAGTGTAACCAAACTCTGATATGTTCAGCGGCCTGTTGGGCTTACAAAGCATAGCACGTTTGGGGAGTGTAGGTTGCACAGTTGGACTGTAGGCCAACTTTGACCTTTCCTATATGAATCCCTTTCCTATTTTTGCAAATTAAAAGGGTCAACCGTTTGATGTAGGGCTTTCAAAATCGGTTCAGTCCATCGTCCTATGGTCTAGTCTACGCATGCAAAAGTTGGTGGCTTTACGACGTTGCCTTTCCTCACAGGACCTTCAAACGTGAGCCATCGCCATAGGCTTGAAGAAAGGCCATATTGCCTTGATCTTTTAACCCAGGGCTCTCGGATATGTCGACTGGGCCTTGGCCACCTTCGTTTTTAATTAAGGTAGATAATTGAAGTTATTGTTAACTTAATATTAATTATTTCATTAAAAAAGTGCAGTTTAATTTAACAGGGCAGTTGTCTGACTGGGCACTGATCGTGCTGCAACACTGAGGGATGTGGTTTCCAACTCAAACTCAACCGTCAGTGCAGAGAGGAACTGAATATTATGATAAGTTCGAACAAGGTGCCTCACCAGAAGAGCAAAAGCAGCAGCTCTGCAGCACCGCACTAAACCAGCTACTGACAGGTGAGTTCTTTATTTATTCAGACATCAAATGAAAATGTGCCATTACGATCAGATTTGAGGTGTGCAGTTGAAAAAAGTATTCAGACATGCAAAGAGAAACCTGAAAGGGTACATTAGCTTGGAAGCAAGGGTTATTTTTCTTAATGTAATGATTTATAACAAGCAAAGCTAATTATATTTGCTAATGTTTATTTAAAAATGTGTCAGTTCACAAATTAATAAAAAACTAAATAAAAAAATCCATAGTTTCCTTAGTTCGTTTTACTGTTTCCCTGTCACTCCCTTTGGATGTTTCCCCCTTTTATTGCTTTTATAAATATAATCATGCTCAATATAATTTTTACACAAATTTAAACATAACTCAAATATCAAAGTGAAATGCAAATGTATTATGTAATTGTAGTATTTTGTTGTAATTGCAGAGTAGTCATTGGTATCTCATGGCCTCCCTCACTAGTCCCCTTCCGGTACGGTCACTTGGTTTGTGAGGACGGCTGCTGCTCCAGGCAGATTTACACATGGGCCATTATCCTTTCTTTTCTTACTGATGGATTTAACTGAACTCCAGAGGAGGTTCCGTGACTTTAATTTTTTTGTGTCCATCCCCAGACTTATACTCTTTAATAAGCTTTTCCCTGAGTTGTGTGGAGTGTTCCTATATTTTCATGGTGTATTTTTGTACCCAGGAATACTGATTAACCATTAACTGGACCTTCCAGGCAGGTGTCTTTATACAAACAATCACTGGAGACACAATCACTGAACACTAATTGCGAGACTGCCAAAATATATTGACCATGATTCCATTTTTTTAAGTCAACAAATCCAGGGATTAAAACATCCAGGGATTAAGCCTACCCTAAAGGTCCCAGGTACATCCCTGATCCATCACAATGTAACTAAATGTACTATTGTAGTGTTAAAAGGGTTCAACTCAATGCTAGAAATGAATGCTGTGGGACTGCCTGCATCCCCATGGTTTGATTAGCTTTTTGCTAGCCAAAGCTAACAGTTCATTATTGTTGTTTGGTGGGAATCAGTTGCTTGTCTTTGCTTTACAGAAATGCGAGGTATTATGATTCCAACACCAGTGACAGAAAGACAATATCAGGACTACATGAACGGGAGCCTGACAAACCAGACAATGACGCTGCAATCTTGCACGAATGCAACATGTATTATCTTTGCAGTTGCAAATGTGATCATTGTCGTCCTGGGCATTGCTGGAAATGCTTTGGTGATCTGGATCGCAGGATTTAAGGTAAACAAGTCTGTCGTTAGCATCTGGTACCTGAGTCTGGCCGTGTCAGACTTCCTATACTGCTCCTTCCTGCCATTCAGTGTTGTCAATGCGGTTCAAAAGAACTGGGTCTTCGGGCGCTTCATGTGCAAATTCAGATACTTCATGATGTCCCTCAACTGGTTCAGCAGCATCTTCCTCCTTGTCATCATCAGCCTGGACCGCTGCGTGCTCGTCATGTTTCCAGTGTGGGCGCAAAACAAGCGCACCGTCAGAAAGGCCTCTGTGATCACCATGCTGGCTTGGATTGTCTCCGCAGCGCTTAGCATGCCAATGGCCGCTTTCCGAGACTTTCAGCTGACTAACAGCAGCCAGAAGAAAATGTGCAGCTACAAGTACATGAATGGTCAACAGCGCATTGCTTTTGTGACAAGCCGGTTCGTTTTTGGATTTGTGATCCCCTACCTGATCATTGTCGTCTGTTATGTCATGATCATCCTGAAGCTGAAGACCAGCCAGATGGCGAATTCCAAAAAGCCCTTCAAGATCATGATGGCACTGATTGTCACTTTCTTGATGTGCTGGCTGCCTTATCACACGTTTTCTTTAATGAGACTAAACTATAAGAGATATAAACATTTTCTCCCTCAAGCCTCAAACATAGCTTTCACTCTTGCTAATACCAACAGCTGTCTGAACCCATTTCTTTATGCGTTTATGGGTAAAGACTTCAAAAAGCAATGCTTTGCAATTTTCTCAAAGATTGAGAATGCAATTGAGGAGGATGGCCGGAGCACAATCCGAGGGACACCTGTTAACACCTCTGGGGAAATAAACCTTTCAACCAATGTCTGAATGTTTTCCTGCCTGTCAATAGAAGGTTTATCATTACATAAATGTATACCAAAAACAGACAGAATGGAACCTATTACGAAAATCCTTCTCAAAACAGCTGGAGAGCATATATTATCATATTTTCCACAAGGGGGCGCCATTAGATACTCTTTAGAGATACTCTTAGAGATTCTTTTTGTGCATAATTGAAAAGAAGGAGGTGGCAAAAACAACACTTTGGTAACAGTTATAGTTATGATATATGAAATAATCAAATATGATCAAAAGTATACAGTGATAGTGATAACGGGAGTATATGAAACAGCAATACTTTGACAAAGTGATGCCAACGCCAATGTGTCGTTGACAAACCAGCTGTACACAATGTTGAAGTCATATTGTCTGTGTAAAAACCTTTTGTGAAGTTAGCTATAGGGAAGTGAAAACTCTTCCTACTTTAAAGCATTTGTTTTATTCTGCTGTCACTTTACAATAGATTTGAGATCAAATCAAGCTCTGCAAGTAACCATAGTGGATTGTAAAAGTGTAAATACCTGGTGAATTTTTTATATTGTATGTAAGCTTCTTTAAGCACAGTGCTTCCAAAAGCAGAAGCTTCTGAATTGTATTGTTGAACATTAGTCAATTCCAAAGCAATAAAAAGAACTATTTTTGTCTCATATTTGCATTTCCTTCCCCAACCAACCAACCTCCAGTGCAAACTGTCTGTTCTGTTCTGCATCACCTAACAGGGAGAGGGTAAACCATCCCACCTACCCAAAAGAAAGTGAGGCCAATTATGCTTTCCCCAGGCTATAAATAATAGAGCCACAGATTATCACCCAGTGATAGACAGATTATATTTTTCTTAACTGTTGGGCAAACCTACTCTAGAGGAAACTAGCCAGGTTAACTAACATTCCACTACTGCCTCTGGAAAGATAACAGAACAAGGGCTTTGCGTAACATCCACCCAACCACCCAGCTAATCCCCCAGCTACATTTTCACATGTTTGATTGAAAATATGAACAAATTGAGGTATAGATAGATAGATAGATACTTAATTGATCCCGAAGGAAATTTAGCAATATATAGGTGTACTACTCCAGTAAAACAACCACAAAGAAAAACAACGAAACAAACAATAATCAAACTATTAAATCAACAATTATTCAACTTTCACAATCCAGTTCAGTTCAAATCAATTCAGTGCAATTTTTTTTATATTGCTTTTCTGAGATGCAGCTTTCCATAAATGTACACAGTGGACATCAATGTGATGCTGCCTGCTGGGATCATGAATACATAATAGTGCTGCTGAACTGCAACTTTCCTATTCAATATTTCAAGGCTATTCACCTTGGAAGTCACCTCCAGAGTCAGAGAACTGTTTCTCATGATGTGAGGGAAAGGTTCTTGAGATGTGTGGGAGTCCCAATTAGTTTCTAAGAGATCAAGGAATGCCCATTGTCTCCTTGTTCATAGCTGGCCTCAAAAGGCTCAAAGTAAAGCAGCCATGTTACTCCTCTGCTGTGGTCTTTTAACTATCTTCCTGTAGCTGCTTTAAATCTGATGCATCAGATTTAAAACCCTGACGCTGGCCTACAAAGCCAAGAATGGACCAGCCCCTCCGTACTTCCAGGCTTTTGGCTGGCACTCTTATTCTGAGTGGCTTACAGTTCAAACATGTCACACAGGTTGGGGAGTGTAGTTCTTGGAGTCTTGCCCGGGGACTCCTCAACCAACAGGCCAGCCATCCTGGCACCTGTCCATGGTGCTAACTAGGACCCTTCCTCCTTTTTTTGGACAGAGGGAGTGAAGTGGCACTGATTTCTACAACAACAGCAATGAGTCATTCGACCCACACCACAAGGGAATACGTATATGAATAATAATATCGGCATATAAGTATAGGAATAAGTAGGAATAAGGAATAAGTATATAAGGAATAAGTATATCAATGTAGTTCTCAGTTCTTATGACACTTAGGAAAGGGATTAAAAATTTTAATTTGTCCCAGGAGTGAATACCCTTCCCAAATCTCTCCAAGAGCAAGGCCTCAAATCATTCAGGAAGTGGCAAATAACCCAAGAACAAGATCTAAACAACTGCAGCCATACATGCCCATGCCATAACAGTCCCCCCACCATGTTTGACAGATGATGTGGTATGCTTCGGATTATGAGCCCATTTCTTCCCCTCCATACTCTTCTCATCATTCCTAATCTTGTTAATCTTCATTTCATCTGTTTGAAGAATCTTGTTCCGGAACTGTGCAGGCTTGGTTTTTTGTTTTTCTAGCAGTAATCTGACCTTTTTGTTCTTGAGCTCCCTTTGTATTGTATTGTGTTTCATGAAGGCATCTCTGTGTCAATGAATCTTGTACCTCCTAGATGGACAACAAGAGGTTCTATGGTCTTCCAGGCCTTTTGGTGTTAATGTTAAAAGTGTATTCCCTCCACTGACAAATGCACCATAAAGTTTCTGCTCTCTCTCATAGGTTTGTTCCTGGCCTCTGACTTGTTGAGGTTAATTGCACAATATTAGAGTGAATGTGCTGCATCAGTGAGGGCTGTGTGGTTTTACATCTTGTTCTTGAATTTTGAGAACCAGTCACAATACAGAGGAACTCTTTTGTCCTTCAATTTTAAGTAGCAAAAGCAACAGCTCTGCAGCACTGCACTCTAGCAGCCATTGATGAGTCCGAATGACCCAGATAGTGACCACTATCCATAAACCCAAAGGCCTCATTCAGACAGAAAGCTCAGTTCTGAACAGGTTTACGCCACATTAATATGCAATAATAGTGGAACTTTTACCAGTACCAGCAGAGCCTAAGGCATGCTGAGCATGCATCAAACCAAACGGGAGGCTATGAGTGTGAGGAAGTAAGGACTCTGTGGTTAAAATGCGGGTTGGTACATTGCAATCAACTCCAGTTAAAGAGGCAAGCGATGACTTGATTAAATGATTTTACTGCAGTGATTAAATCCTGATTGCAGGTGGTTCCTAGCACTGGAAGGAGGTTTAGCTTACGTGAGTTGTGGTCTGCAAAGCACAGAGGAAATAGTACAGGAATAGTACAGGAATAATACAGGAAATAGTCTGTATTATTGACACATTGCTCTGATAAAAATCCCCACACCAAAGTCACTTCACTCCCTCTGTCCAAAACAAAAGATGGAAGGATGCTATTTAGCACCATGGACAGCAACCAGGAAGGGGAGGGGTGGCAAGACACATACATTATTAGGAATGCACACAACAATCACAACTCCGATGAAAATGATACAAAACAAACAACTAAGCGATAGACAAAACCAAAGTTCAACTGAATACTAAAAGTATTCATATAAATTCTCGAATTGTTAAATATTTTGTTTTGTTAAATTTTGTTATGTTTAGTTTAGGTATTTCATTCAAATGATATTTTGAGAGATTTCAAATTTAAAAATCCAAAGGTGTAAAACTGTATCCTGGCCTGTAAAAACCTGCTTTGAACAGCCTACTCTTAGCTGCAAATTCAAATGCTAGCTAGCACATCCTTGAATTTTTGTGCAGGAGAACAAATGAATTTTTTTCTTATAATATCTCAGTGTAGTTTTTAGAACTTTAGCCTCAAACATGATGAAGCTCGGACACAGAAGCTTTCATAGAGAAAATGCTTCAACAACTTTTAAAGAGATGAATGGAAGTTGGGGCCAAATTTGGTAAGATGATTAATTTGCGTTAAAAAAAGGTTAACGCCTTAAAGCCTTATGTTACCATGATAACGTTACAGCACAAATTTTAAGCTAAGGTCAATGTATGCAGTTGTCATTCAGTCTTCAAAAACAGCTCATTTTAGGCCTAGTTATAAAGATCTGTGGTTCAGAGCAGACAATGGAGTTAGCTTGTAGCCTAGCATGGATACCCATTTGCCTAATCACATGAAACAATAAAGTACAAAGGAACTACTGTAAAATTGTGAGTTTGAACAATTTCAATTTTAGATGAATTCATTTTGTTTAAAGAAATTATTTCATTGAATGAGAGGACGACTGTAAATTAACTAGGAGTACTATTCAATTCTCCGATTTTTTGCTTCATAGAAACTTTAACGGCATGTCAGAGCATGTGTCAGAGCATTCCCTACTATCCTCTTGTGTCTGTCCAGTTTTCAAGTTCCCCATCAACCTCATGTTCTGTGTGTACCTTGTGGATCCTTGGTCCTGCCACCTTCTCAGAATTTACAGGTATTCCTTGTTCTGTGCCCCTCCTTTAAATCTCTATCAGGTGTTGTGCAGTGTTGTGTTTGTGATCGCAACCTTCACAGAGCTGGTGCACTGGGGCCTGCCTTCAAGGCCCAAACGAGTTCTATAAGGAACGTTTTCTGAAATCTACACAGGGTTAAAAGTATACATACATCTACTTACTCAGATCAGTCTTTCATTAATGCCTAATATTGTGTAGATCCCCCTTGTGCTGCCACAAATGTATGAACTGCACAGGAACCCCTAAAGGTGTTACCAGCAGATTCTTTCAGTACTTTAAACTGTCAAGTGTGGCCTCCATGTGCATCAGTGAGCCTTGGGCACATGTCATGTTTGGGAGATGTTTTGACCCAGGTGTCAGGCTTTTGTCAAAGTGGCTTGAATGTACACTTGCCCAATTTTCCTGCTTCCAACATAACTTCAAGGACTGTTCATTTGCTGCCTAATATTTCTCACACCTTGACAGGAGTCACTGGAACCAGATCTTGGAACAAGAACATCAGTGTAATTCACTTCAGCCGTCAATGGTACTAATGTAATGGCTGATTAGTGTCGATTAGTCATTGATTGGTGCTAAAAAAAAAATCTTTGAATTTTGAACCACTCCCAGTTAGTGATCATGATTGGCTACAGCTGGTATCTTCTCTGTACTCACATAGAAAGGCTTTGCACAACCAGCACTCACTGGATTGGGAAAGTTCAAAAAGCTTTGCACTACAGACCTGAGAAGGATGACTGTAGCTTTTCACAGGTCCTCAGTGTCCCTTGGGGGGTGTCGCAGGTGGTTGGAGTCACTGCAGCCACACCCACGGAGTGCCGCTAACACAAAAATCAGAGAGCTGTTGTCCAATACAATAAGATTCATCAGGAATTCAGAGCCATCCTTTTACAGACTGCTGAAAGCCAAAGAAAAGAGAAACTAATGGATTGGGAGCTTACTGTTTGGTAAAGTAACACTCTGAAAATAGGTGGAGGAAAAAATCAAGGCCACCATAGTTTCGAATTTCGATAATAAGGGAAAGCAAGCAAACCTGGATGAACCAGTCTAGTAAATATGCCTGAAAACAGTGGGGAAACACTCCTAAGACCTTTCACTCAAGGTTTTATCCTATTAACGAGTGTGTTTGAGCCTCACTTAGCTGGACGTTCCTGGCTACACATCGCTGTCCATGGACCCTCGTTTTTTTTAGTAATTTGGATAACTGCCTTTAATTTGAGCAGAGACCGTTTCACTTGTAAATGCAGCCATGCTGCAGAATGTTTTCCTCAGTCCGACAAAAGGGGGGCATGTTCCAGCGAGAGCTAGACGTCAATGCAGGCCCTCTATAGACATTCCTATGTGCTGTGGTTCTGGATGTACCATGAAATTTAGTCTGGAGGACGAGAACAGCAGCAACTCTCTAGATCAAGCTCAACAGGCCATACTGCTCAGACTGTTAGCAACACAGCTCATCTTTGGTGGACCAAACAAGCTGGGGTAAAGTTCCCAAAAGCTTTGTAAGTACTTTGTTTACTATCTCTTAAGTATGTTAATTTATCTTGTGAACTTGTGAAAGTGGTTAAACTTTACTAAGAATAACAAAAAAAATATTTAAGCCTAGTGTGTAAGGGGTTAAGTACTGTTCTTTGTGTCCTTCATTGGTTTATTGGTTGCAGTCCCAGAAATTCCAAAACAGCTGCTGCACAGTGGGGCCCAATTTAGGAGGTTTCACAAGGAAGCACACTGTTGTTGCTGTTTAAGCTGCATTTACACACACACACACACACACACACACACACACACACACACACTTCTGTTTGGCCCTGGACCTTTGCCTAGATCAGCCCTGCACAATCACAGCAGCTTCACCCCGCCCCCCTAAATTCTTTCTATGCACAAAAAGAAATCCCACACATCCCTCGATATCTATCTGATGGTGTCACACCACCTCAAATGATTAGAACAAAGCACATTATGGGGTTGATAACGAGTGTGAGGCATGGTAGAAATTAGCCAGTCAAAGGCTTTTTTTTTTATTTTGCTTCAGGTGTCACCTCAGCGACCAGTGGGGATTTTTAACCAATAGGCGCACAAGTAAGGTTTGGAACAGCTAAAGTGTAGTTTTTTGCCAAAAGATTGATATTGTTGCAAAATGCCACAAGGAATCTTGAACAAATTAGCCTGTTATTGTAGTTGTAAATCGCTGCTGTCCAATGAAAAACATGTATCTCCACCATAATTCAGGATGAACAGACCAATAGAACTGCTCCAAAAATTATGCCATGCCACAGCATCTCAAAAGGGTTAAGATCAGGACTCAGACCTGGGCCATTCCACCACACTAACCTTTTTTTTTCATTTGCTTATTTGCTTTGGGCAAATACCTTTTAATGTCCATAGAACATTTTCCCAGAAGCAATTAAGTTAAATAATGATTGCGTTTTATTAGTCATCTATGCAGAAATCAAGGGAACTCAAAGTTGTTGGCAGGAAGTGGGCTGCAAGAATAGGATTTTAGGGGGGGTGCGGGATCAGTGGGTCAGCAATTTCAGGCGTGTTCAGCTGTCTAATGATGTTATGTTAGCATTTCAAAAATCTGTGATATGCTGGCTTCTTGTGACTTATGGGAGCACTTGCTAGACTTCATTCTCCCAGCTCTGCTATTTATAACATTATTCAATTTTGACATTATTGTGAAATTATTACAATACAGGATTCTATATGCCTGTTTTACAGTCTGCTAGAAAACTGATGTCTAGAATATGATGATCAGGTAGTATAATGCATTAGTACTCTGCAGTTAATGAAGGAATATACTCCTGGCTTTAAAAGCACAAATGTTATAAAAAGTTATGAATATTTACAGTCATTATAAAGACTTTGTTTTTTTATAAGGCTTATAATGTATTATGAATACAGGAATCATTGGGAACTGTCCCAAAACCTCAAAATATGAAGGTGGCAGTAGCTGTCCTTCAGACTGTGGCCCGAGCCTCATCCACCTCCATAATTGCATTCTCAATCTTGGACAGAAATGCGTACCACTTGTTCTTAAAGTCCTTCCCCATGAATGCATAAAGAAATGGGTTCAGACAGCTGTTGGCGCTGGCAAGAGTGGCACCAAACATTTGTCCAACTGAAAGGATGCTCTTATATTTCGTATGGTTCAGTTCCATCAAAGCAATAATGTGAAAAGGCAGCCAGCAGATGAAGTAAGTGACGATCAGCGCCGTCATGATCTTGAAGGGCTTTTTGGACCTTGCCACCTGGTTGCTCTCCAGCTTTCGTATGATGATGATGTAACAGATGATAATGATCAGGAAAGGGATCAGAAATCCAAGCATGAATCGGTATGCCACTATGGCAGTATGCCTCTGATCAGGCATGTTATAATTGTTGTAACAGATCTGCGTTGGCTTCTCATGATTAGGCCGGACATCTCGGAAAACGAGTGACGGTGTGCTGAGCGCTGCTGAGATGACCCACACCAGCGTTACGATCACAGAGGCCTTCCTTATGGTGCGTAGGTTCTGTGCCCACATGGGAAACACGACGGCCATACAGCGGTCCACGCTGATGATGACGAGGAGGAAGATGCTGCTGAACATGTTGAGGAACAAGATAAAGGAAATGAACACGGCCAGACTCAGGTACCAGGTGGTGTTGACCGACTTCTTCAGCTTTAACCCAGCGATCCAGATCACCAGGCCGTTTCCAGCACAACCCAGGATGAAGATCATCACATTGACCATTGCCAAGAATATGCAAGCTGCATCTCTGCAAGCTGGTGGAGCCACAGCTGGTACTGGGCTCTCATAATCATATTCAGGATAGTCCGTTTCTGTCTCTGGACTTGAAGTCATAATGCTGTTGGTCCTGTAAAGAAATACAAAAGAAAGGTTTGTTATGTTGCAGATAAATTCTTTAAGCTAATCATTATCATAATCATTTTTAACAAAACCTTAATGGAATATTATTTTTTATAATGTTTATAGGCCTAATTATATATAAATAATATAATAATAGTTTGATTTATTCAGATTGTTTTATTTTGATTTAATCTAAAATACTTTGGATACAATTTGTTGGGATACAATCATATACCAAATATACCGAAATCTAATCAATCTCTAGACACCTACTGTATGTACACCTTTTATGACAGCTAGTGTAAACCTACATAAACATTGCTAACAATGACTTATTCAAAATTGTTCTGCAATGAAATGAGAGCAAACTGACAGACACAGTTTATATGGTGATCAGTATTACGTTTTATATATATTTATTTGTACCAACCATGGTAAATATATCCTGAGGCTTCACAATCTTGCAAATGCCACAAATAACATTCCCATAGTTCTGAATCAAATCTAAAATATATTATTTTTATCAAATTCAAAATGCATATTAAAAGTTTGTAGTAACTATGCTTAAAATAGTGTGCTTCAGGAGTTCCGGAATAAACTGCACTTTGTTCCAGCTTCATCTGCACAGGACGTTAAAGCATCCTGTCCAATGTTCCTGTCAGATGTTATTTTCAAGTAACAATACAACTATGCACTGAGCAAGAATATTCTTACCTCAAAACCCCCTCAAACAAACAAACAAACAAAAAAGAGTCTGATTTGATCTGAGTCGTAGTGTGTCCTTTCAGGATCTGTACAGAGCTCTGAAGTATCTGAATCGTGTGCAGACCCAGGGAAAGAGGCTGGGTGCATAAATGCACTGAAAGACTCCACCTCTTACTCTTACTTAAAAATACAGTACCCTCTTAAGTATTTTTGTTGTTCAAATGTCTGAAGACATTTGGGTTTATGATCAAAAGATGAGTCTGAGACACAAGTTCAGAATTGCAGCTTTTATTACAGGTATTTATATTGAGATGTGTTAAACAGCAACCCTTTGATTAAACCCACCCATTTTGGGACTGACAGGTATTTCTTGTTGACCAGGTGTTTTGTATTTTAGGTTGATTGTTCAAACATTAAGTAGCATGACTAGTTTTTAGCCTGGGTTTAATCCTATAAAAACTGCATTGCTTGTTAAAGAGGATAAACCAACATGAAGACCAAAGACCTGTCTATAGGAGAGTCTTGGTGTTCTTGGGGGCACTTCTTGGTTTTCTTGGTTTTGGGGCCCTACACAGCCGCGTAATTTGCGTATGACTTGGACTGGCTCTGCTGATAAGACCAAGGTTAATCTCTACCGAAGTGATAGAAAAAAAGGCCAAAGTGTGGAGAAAGAAAGGAACTGCTCATGTGTGAAGCATGGTGGAGATAATGTCATGGCTTGGGTGTGCAGGCTCATTCATATTTATTGATGATGTAACTAATAATGATAGCAGAAACAGACATTTTGTCTACCAATTTATAGAGAAATGCATCCAAACTAATTGGGAGGAAGCTGATCATGCAGCAGGACAATGACCAAAAGTACATTGCCTTCTAAGAAAGTAGAAGGTTTTAGACTGGCCAGGTAGCCCAATAGATCATGTGTTTCTATTTCTGAAGAGGAGACTAAACAGAGGAACAACCCCCCCCCCCCACCAAACTAACAGGAACTGAAAGAAGCTGTGGTAAAAGCCTAGAATAGCATCACAAATGAAGAATACAAGAGTTGAGTTATGTCCATGGGTTGCAGGCTTGAGGCAGTTATTGCAAGCAAGGGTTAGGCCACCAAATGTTAAATGTTATGATTTATTCCTTTACTATTGCTCAGGTAACAATGTTGTGGTGTGCTGTAAACGGTCATATGTCTCAATTTGTCTAACACATCTAAATGTAAATACCAGGATAATAATAACTGAAATTCTGAAGTCTCAGACTCATCCTTTGATCTTAAACCCAAATGTCTTCAGTGAATTTGCCTTTAGTGCCTTCAGTGAACTTGATGTTCCAATATTTTTGGGGTGGACTGTATGCGCACACAAAACTAATGTGCATTCCGTCCAATCCAAGTTATTTTAATTATTAATACATCCATGCACTAAGCAAAAATATTCTTACCTCATAAAAACAACAACAAACAAAAAACATCTGATCTGAGTCGTAGTGTGTCCTTTCAGGAGCTGAACAGAGCCCTGATGTGTCCGATTCGTGTGCAGACCCAAGGAAAAAGGCTCAGCCTAAAAATATGTGCGCACAATCCAATGTGCATCCTGTCCAATCCAGATGTTATTTTTAATTTCACTTTTCATAAGAATCTAATGTTTAGATAAAGGAAGATGTATATGTGACTTTCCTTTTTGCTCTGCCTTTTGGATAATCCTCCAGTGTGCTGTACTGTTTCTGATCCAGGTTCCTGGTCGTTTATTGTTGTCTTTCTTTCTTATCTCTCTCCCATGTGCTGAGCTGGCACCTGCTGTCTGCTCACTGCTGATGCGAGTCCATTCGTGGTTAGGTGCTGGTGCCTGCCCTCTGGCTCAGCCTTCTCCCAAAGTAAAACCATCCAGTTTTGCTGCTCTTCTCCTAATCCCTTGTATTTTTCCCTACTTTCTGTTTTCTCTCTCTTTTCCCATGTATTGAGATGTTCCAACTGTTCCATCCTGGTACCACCAGACCTGGCTTTCCACTGGCCTGCGGCCTGCCATCATGCTCTAGGGCCTTGCATTGAATTATCCTTACTTCACCACATGGTTGTGCCTTTGACTGTTTACCTGCATGGACTTTCACATTTCATTAACATTTCCATCTTTTAGGGCTTGACGACACAGTTGCCATATTCTCTTAATTGCACTGTTTTATTGTTGTGTCTTCCTGTTTGAGTTTTCTCTGCCACTGTCGTTACTGGCTTACTCAGAAGAGTGGCAATTGGTCTTGGTTTAAGGAAAGCTTCCTGACTGCATGGAGATGCAAAGGAATCTCCTTCATCAGAGTGGCTACTATTTGCAAGAACATCGTTCATCGTTACCCAAGTTCATCTTAAGGTGATTACAAATGCAAAAATTTGAAGAAGGTGTTGTGGCATAAGATATTTATTATGTGTCATGTACCATTTAATGTATCATACAAACACAGCGATAGCAATGCTAACCAGGCAATAGTGATATCATCGCAACAGTAGCAATGCGATGCGAGATCGTGATAGTAATGCTATGCTGTGATAGCCATGCACGGCGAGGTTGGTTGTCACCATGTTATCTGCGATTCTGGACAGTGACTCAGTTGGTGCTGTAGCAATGGGCAAGTCCAGCTGCTATCGGCGGGTGTGGTACTGATGTTACCTGCCATGGTATCAATGCTGGGTCAGGCCACATCCGGAGCGGTAGCAATGCTACATAGCCAACTGAAAAGTGGCTGTCACAGGATGATTATGGACACAGAATAACCTATTGGGAATTTGTCTGCAAAAGTTGCATGAAAAGTCGCTTGGTATGAACCCCCCACCCCCACCCTGAATATGTGCACTGACTCTATTAGTTTATTTGGAGCCAGTGGGGAAGAAACTGTTTTAGACCCCAGTGCTTAGCCCCCTGACCAGCAGAGGCCAGTGTTGAGTACAGGGCCAGGCTGTGTGATCACCTGCAGCAGTGGGATTTATGTATGTGTTTGTTTATGTGTTTATTTATTTATGAAGCATGAAGCAACATCCAACATATGTGAAAAATATTCTGCCTTTATGAGCTTGTGTAACCGAATTTGATTGACAGTTCAAAATTTCAAAAGTTGACCACAGACAGACCTGAATGCAGTCAGCGCAAATGTAAACCTCCCACACAGTGAAGTTTCCCATCACAAGGCCACACAAGCTTCATCTTACGTTTGGCCAGGTATAAAATAGTAACTGCTCCCATTGTTTTTTTCTGGTACAGGTAAGACCACAATTCTATGGATGTTTTGCAAGCATTTATTGCCATTCCCTTCAGCTTTAAACACTGTGAAAAACTGAAATGAAGGGAATATTGCATTTTGTAAAATAAGCCCAGTCAGTGCAAAATGAGTATCTGCTGGTTAATAGTCAGATCACAGTGGAGTCTCTTTGAAATAACCAATGTTTATGCCCTCTTAAACTTGTGAAAAAACAAATGATCTGCATAAAGGCAAATGAACACACACATGCACTGTGCACCTTCTGACCAGAAATGTAGGAGTTCTTATCAGTCCTTAAATGTTGAATTTGAGCTCTTCAGTGGCAAAACACCTAACTCCATATATAGCCTCCGACGGCCCCCGCAGTACACCCCCCAATAAACTAGGTTGATTACATAACCACAGCACCTTGTGCATCCTGTGTAACATGCTTAAGAACAGAATGGGGAAGTATCCCCCATTTGTTACAATATGATTGCCCAATACCATCTCAAACAAAGAACTAATTACTTCTCTACAACTGTATGCAAAGTTGTTGCCAAACAAAGCAGTGTCTGCTTGGGCATAAAATACTGAATGAGTATAAATTAAAAAATACAACTATGACTTTACATTTAAAATTACAACTACCACTTTACATTCAATAATAGAACTACCACTTTGTATTCAAAATTACAATTACTTATTTACTTTCAATAACACAACATTTATTCAATAATAAAATTTACATTCAATAATAAAACTACCACTTTATAGTCAAAATTACAATAACCACTGTACAAATAATAACACAACAACCACTTTACATTTAATAATACAACTACCACTGTGCATTTAATAATAAAACTACCACTTTATAGTAAAAAATTAAACTTACAACTTTACATTTAGTAACACAACTACCACTTTGGATTGAACTGTACAACTGCCACTTTACATTCAATAATATAACTACCACTTTACATTCAATAACACAACTACCACTTTACATTTCATAATACAACTACCACTTTATAGTAAAAATTACACTTACCACTTTATATTTAGTAGCACAACTACCACTTTACATTCTAAAATAAAACTACCACTTTATAGTCAAAATTACAATTACCACTTTACATTTAGTAACACAACTACCACTTTGCATTTAATAATACAACTACCACTTTATAGTAAAAATTACAATTACCACTTTACATTTAGGAACACAACTACCACTTTTACATTCAATAACACAACTATTAGTTTAGATTTAATAACACAACTACTAATTTACATTCAATAATACAAATACCACTTTGCATTCAATAACACAACTAGCATTTTGCATTCAATAACACAACTAGCATTTTGCATTCAATAACACAACTAGCATTTTGCATTCAATAACACAACTAGCATTTTAAATTAAACAATAGAACTACCACTTTACATTCAATAATAGAACTACCACTTTACATTCAATAACACAACTAGCATTTTACATTCAATAATACAACTAGCATTTTGCATGTAAAGTGGTAATCGTAATTTTGACTATGAAGTGGGACCTGTATTATTGAATGTAAAGTGGTAGTTGTGTTATTGAATGTAAAGTGGTAGTTGTGTTATTGAATTTAAACAGATAGTTGTGTTATTGAATGTAAAGTGATGGTTGTGTTATTGAATGTAAAGTGATGGTTGTGTTATTAAATGTAAAGTGGTGGTTGTGTTATTGAATGTAAAATGGTAGTTGTATTATTAAATAACACAACCATCACTTTACATTCAATAACACAACTATCTGTTTAAATTCAATAACACAACTATCAGTTTACATTTAATAATACAACAATCAATTTATATTCAATAATACAACTATCAGTTTACATTCAAAAATACAACTACCACTTTACATTCAATAATACAGGTCCCACTTCATAGTCAAAATTACAATTACCACTTTATAGTCAAAATTAAAATGACCACTTTATAGTCAAAATTAAAATGACCACTTTACATTTAAAAACACAACTACCACTTTACATTCAATAATACAACTACCACTTTATAGTCAAAATTATACTTACCACTTTATATTTAGTAGCACAACTACCACTTTACATTCTAAAATAAAACTACCACTTTATAGTCAAAATTACAATTACCACTTTACATTTAGTAACACAACTACCACTTTGCATTTAATAATACAACTACCACTTTATAGTAAAAATTACAACTACCACTTTACATTCAATAACACAACTACCACTTTACATTCAATAACACAACTACCACTTTACATTCAATAACACAACTATTAGTTTAGATTTAATAACACAACTACTAATTTACATTCAACAATACAAATACCACTTTGCATTCAATAACACAACTAGCCTTTTGCATTCAATAACACAACTAGCATTTTACATTAAACAACAGAACTACCACTTTACATTCAATAATAGAACTACCACTTTACATTCAATAATAGAACTACCACTTTACATTCAATAACACAACTAGCATTTTGCATTCAATAACACAACTACCATTTTACATTCAATAATACAACTACCACTTTGCATTCAATAATACAACTAGCATTTTGCATTCAATAATACAACTAGAATTTTGCATTTAATAATACAACTACCATTTTACATTCAATAACACAACCACCACTTTACATTTAATAACACAACCATCACTTTACATTCAATAACACAACTATCTGTTTAAATTCAATAACTATCAGTTTACATTTAATAATACAACAATCAATTTATATTCAATTATACAACTATCAGTTTACATTCAATAATACAACTACCACTTTACATTCAATTACACAACTACCACTTTACATTCAATAATACAGGTCCCACTTCATAGTCAAAATTACAATTACCACTTTACATTTAAAAACACAACTACCACTTTACATTCAATAATACAGGTCCCACTTCATAATCAAAATTACAATTACCACTTTATAGTCAAAATTAAAATGACCACTTTACATTTAAAAACACAACTACCACTTTACATTCAATAACACAACTATCTGTTTAAATTTAATAACACAACTATCTGTTTAAATTTAATAACACAACTATCAGTTTACATTCAATAATACAACTACCATTTTACATTCAGTAACACAACCACAACTTTACATTTAATAACACAACCATCACTTTACATTCAATAACACAACTATCTGTTTAAATTTAATAACACAACTATCTGTTTAAATTTAATAACACAACTATCAGTTTACATTCAATAATACAACTATCAGTTTACATTCAATAATACAACTACCACTTTACATTCAATTACACAACTACCACTTTACATTCAATAATACAGGTCCCACTTCATAGTCAAAATTACAATGACCACTTTACATTTAAAAAACACAACTACCACTTTATAGTCAAAATTACAATTACCACTTTACATTTAAAAACCACAACTACCACTTTACATTTAATAATAGAACTACCACTTTATAGTCAAAATTACAATCACCACTTTACATTTAAAAAACACAACTACCACTTTACATTTAATAATACAACTATCAATAAAGTTTTAACAGTTTTCATACCACATAGATTTTTATAGCCTGAGCAGGATAAATGTGCAAAAAGAAATTCCACAATTTCAGTTTCAGTATCACCTACATCCTTAAAAATAAAGGTTTCTTTACAGCCTTTACAAAGGGTTATTTAAGCAATGCCACAGAAAAACAACTTTTGGTTCTGTAAAGGACCATGTTTGTGCTCAACTACACTGTCACACAAGAGCCACAGTCATATATAGCTATAGTCCGCTATACTGACTGAGAATGACATTAAGCAGGGGTTGCCCCATCATCCTGTTTTCTTTGCAATTACATTTGAAGTGGGTTTCATTTCACAGAATGTACTGCACTCATCAGGAAAACCCTCTGATGTTGCTCTTTTACATATATGTTATGTTCCTATCCACGTCAAGTCACACACACATACACACACACACATGGTGAGCACAAAATAAGCCAGTCACTCACATAATTGTAAAAAAAAACTAAATGTACTTTTTATAATAATAATAATAATAAAAAAATAATAATATATACAGTGCGTATTTAAAAGCAGCTCGACGTAGGACGTTTAAAAGACAGACAACATTCATTTGTAAGGCCCTGTCACATCCAAAAAAAAAAACCAAAAACAAGCTCAGCCTTGATCAACATCAGCATCACTTTTAACAAGTGATGTCACTACTCTTAATTACGACCCACACACTTTTCAGGTAGTTACAGAACAGAACAGAACCATGACCAAAAACATGAATTGGGGACAACTGTATTGTATGTATGATTTTTTTGTATTTATTTCATTTTCATGAATGGTACATTTCAGTTTGTTGACCAACTTCAATAGTTTGTATCATGACTATAACTATATATATCAGACTTTACTATGAAAGACAATCCATTTTCAGTGTTTACATCTCGGCATATACCCTTACAGAACAACTCACAGAAATCAATCTTGACAATTTTCATTATGCAAGTTTTATACACTGTAAAAAGTCTGTGGGCCCTATGTTAGCGATCTAGAGTGTTGGCGGGGTGTAAGATAGCAATGAGCATCGAAATGCGCCTTGTGCAGGGTATAAGATAGGGCCCTGTATATATAATATATAGAGATGCACATTATATGCAGACATAAGACACCACAGCACAAAAAAGTACATCAACAAAAACAGCACCAGTGACTAAAATAGGCAATCTACAAGACTTTCCAGGACATCTTTTCCCTATGTTTTCATGACTGGGAGTGCAAGTCTTCTGTTTTTCCCTAAGACGAATTGGAACACTGAAATTGTGCTAGAAAGCATAATAGATCTCACTTTCTCAGGGTTTTCTCAGAGTTATTTGATTCCATCCTTTTTAAGTGAGGTTGTGTCTGGTTAGAGTTATTACAGAGTTAATTGTGGTGGTTTTACGGCCTTGGAACATGTATTTTCAGGAATGTGTGCTGATCAGCCATAATATTAACCCCCCCCCCCCTCTCTAATATAGTGTAGGTCCCACCAAAACAGCTCACATGTTGTCCTTCCTTAAAGCACTTTTTGTAGGTATTGACCACTACATACTGGGAACACCCCACAAGACCTGCTTGATGTTTTAGGGAATGTTCTGACCCAGACTGTCCTCTAGCCATTACAATGTGACTCTTGTCAAAGTGTCTCAAAATTCTTATGCATTTTTCCTGCGTCCAACATATTACCTTCATGAACTGACTAATAGGTATATCCTACCCATTAAAAGGTGCCACTGTAACAAGAAAAAAACATGGTATTTACTTTCCCCATTAGTGGTTTCAATGTTATGACTGAGTGACATAAAATGGCTTTGTTGTAGAGAAATCTGAGATGCTGCAATGAGCCATTTCACACCAAACCACTTTGAGTCATTTTATTTAGGCATCAGTGAAGGATATTTATAACCATTCATAATGAAAATGGGTGGAATTGTACTTGCTGCCAGTACATTTGGAGTAAAGGTTGTTTTCTTAATACAAAAATTGTTTAGTAATACGCAGAATGAAAAGAATTCCTGTTTTCTTCAAGCAGTAGATTAAAGTTTGCCGTCCTCAGAGTTAGTAACAGCTGTCCCTCGGATTCTGTGCTTGCTCTCTTCCTCAATCGCATTCTCGATCTTCGACAGAACCCCGTAACACTGCATCTTAAAGTCCTTCCCCATGAAGGCATAAAGAAAGGGGTTCAGGCAGCTGTTGGCGCTGGAAAGAGTGATGGCAAACACAGAGGCAGTGGGGAGAAAACTCTCATAGTTTTGTTCATTTAGTCTCATCAGAGCAAAAGTGTGATAAGGCAGCCAGCAGATCAAGAAAGCAGCGATCAGCACCGTCATGATCTTGAAGGGCTTTTTGGATTTGGCCATTTGGCTGGACTTCAGCTTTTGTATGATGACGACATAACAGAGGATGATGATCAAAAAGGGGATCACGAAGCCAAAAAAGAAAGTGAACGCCACATCGGCTCGGCGCTCCTGATCAGTCTTGTAACTGGGGTAACAAATCTTCCTCTCATAGTGGTAAGCATGCCGAAAGAACCGAACCAAGGCCGATGGTGTGCTGAGCACTGCCGAGATGATCCAGGCTAGCACTACGACCACTGAGGCCTTCTTTGCGGTGCGGTGGTTCTGCGACCACACAGGAAACATAACCACCACACAGCGGTCCACGCTGATGACGACGAGGAGGAAGATGCTGTTAAACATGTTGAGGGACATGTTAAAATCCATGAACCTGCACATGAAGAGCCCGAAGACCCAGCAGTTTTTGATCATATATATGACAAAGAAGGGCAAGGAGGAGCATAAGATGAAGTCAGACACGGCCAGGCTCAGGTACCAGGTGGTGTTGACAGACCTCTTCAGCTTAAACCCTGCGATCCAGATCACCAGACCGTTTCCAGCCACGCCCAAGATGAAGATGATGGAATTCGCTACTGCATAGAAAATGCATAAGGCCTCCCTGCAGGATTGTTGCGTCACATTTGAGGTGTTATATGCAGACGTCACTGGAGTTGAAGTCATTATGCTTCTTGATTCTGTGAAGCAAGCAAAACAAAATAGTGTCAATAGGGTGTCGGATTAACAGGCTTGCTTTGTGACCATATCCTGTGACAGTATACAGGATGAGCACTCCCCAACTTTCATGTCGTTTATCGTAGAATATGTGACATTAAACTGTCCTAAACTCCTAAACATGCCAAAGTTGCCTTAAAGGGTTCTTTCAGCCAGCTATACCATAGAACCACGTTTGTTATAGAGATGTGTGACAGTGAAGAACCTTAAAATTGGTAAAGAGCCTTTTGCATCAGGTAATTCAGGTAAAGGTTCTTTAGTCCTTTAAAAAGTTCATACTCATACATGATTCTATGAGGAACCAAAAGTGGTCCTTCTGTGGCATTGCTTGTAGGTAGTTGTAATTAATGTTATACTATGATTCTCCAGTCATTACACAATAATACTATAACTTTTATACAGATTTATGTAAAAGATTATATGGAATAGGTGTACAGAATCAAGATTGAAGGAAAATATATCTGCATATATTATAAAAATAGACTGATTACTATATATATTAAAACATTTTTCAACCAGGTGCTCATTTACCAGTTCAACAGCAAAAAGTAATCTCTTTTATTTTCCCCAGGTTGATACACATGTTATTGGGAGGTGATGCCACTTTGCCATGGTCTGGAAGAAGACCCAGACTGTCACCCTCAACTGAGAAGAAATTTGGATGAATAGGAATTGAAGGCTGCTGAAACACCAAGGTCACAGACAAGTCTACAGACAAGCACAATGGACCGAAAGGCTACTGTCCAAGAAAGAAGACCCTGGTCCCAAATAAATATCTTTAGGCTCACCTCCAGCTAAACCACATGGACAAAAAGGGTGAGACTTTCAATCCCAAGAACACTGTACCAACTGTTAAGCATGGTGATGCTATAGTGTCATGCTCTGGGGCTGCTTTGCTGTCAGTGCAACTTGTTCATTGCACAAAGTAAAATTAATAATGAATAAGGAGGACGTCCTCAGAATTTGTTAGCATTACTTCAAATCATCAGTTAAACTACTAGTTAAAACTACCAATTCTGCCAAAAAGAGTGGTTAAATATACAATCACAGTCCTGTCAAAAGCTTGTTGATGGCTACCACAAGCATCTGGTCAAGAGAAACCTGTTAACCTAATATTAGTTATGCTGTATGTATCTTTTTGACCCATGTTGATCTTGAGTTGATTTCAGAAAACCTCAAAAAAAGTACACCAAATTATTTCAATTCTAAATTATGAACAAAACAATTAACCTTTTTTACAATATTTAAATGTTTTGAGATGCACTGGTATATAAACAGTGCAGTTTTCCTATTTACCTTGCATTATTAACCATTTGTTGAAAAGCTGACATTTCTTAACATTCTTTAATCAAATAACTTTAAAAAGACAACACACACACATATATTTATTTCTATTGGAATACAAGTAACCCAACCCTTGTAATGATACATGACACAAAGCCAGCATTGTGTCATGTACATTGTGTCAGAATACACAAGACTTACCTCCTACTGTCTTTTTGGAATTTCAATGACTTTGATGTCCGTGGCTTCTTCAATGCAGTGCTTTTGCTTCTCATGAACAGGGACAGTATAAACTAAAATTTAGTTTATACTGGCAAAAGCTTTAGTTCCTGGAACTTAAGAGCAAACCACATGTTTACCACCCAATTAGGCAACTGGCCTCAAGAGTCATGCAGCCAGCAGTAGGCTAAATTGACGCATGGGAGGGGACTTCCAGTTGTACTGATGCTGTAAAATGTACATTTTGTTTGATCCTGCAATTTTTACTTGAAGTCCCATCCAAAAGAGACTGAACGTACTTAATGAACTGGGAGATATACTTGTGTGGCAAGCAAAAACAGCAGGACCTCCTAGTAAATGAACAGACACTAGCTGGCAGTTCATTGAGTATTTTATATGGTGCTGTTATTTTGCCTCAAAATGAAACGATTTTCATGTTTTGGTGGGCTTGTGAACTATTTGGGCTGAGCTCTGCTCAGATTGGCTGGTTTATGACACCACAGTGGATTTCACAGAAGCCCCATATCATAGTATACCATAGCAAATCTTTGTTTTTAGCAATGTAAAAAAAAACAACAGTAATTTATTTATTTATTTATTCCCAATCTTAGCAGACAGTGCTGCTATCCTCTTGGTTTGGTGCAGTTAGCTTGCCGAAAAGATGGTAGCTAAAGATGGTCTAGTCTTTTAGTCTTAGATGGGAGCTTTTTAGTCTAGCTTCAGTCACTGATAACTGAAACAGGACACTGGGACAGATTCGCATAGCAATCCCAAGCCCTTTTTTCATTTTGCTTTTTCCCACTTTCTCTTTTATTTTTGTGCATTTTTACCTTTTGTTCCCAACCCTTGAGTGGGTTGCCAATGTCTGAATCAAATAACATTAACTCAGGAGTTACCGTCTTCAAGACCAAGATGATGACACAGGCCTATATTTAAGTCAAAAATGACTCTTCTTTAAATGGCTGCGTCAGTTCAGTGATTCAAAGCTGGGAGTTTGCTGCCTTTGATCAGGGTTTCAGTAAATCAGCTTGTGACATTGAGTTCCTGTGACAGCTTCAGTTCTTGAAATAGAATCACACTGTCTGTTGCAGCAAATCCACTACCTCAGATGTGACTTCTTGCTATGTTATGTTATAGTGTCTGGGGTGACTTTGAGCCCTGTCTGGCTCTCTGGCAAATACGCCTACAGGCTCAGTCCTTGCGAAAGACAGTACTGCAAACTTCAGCATTTCACCTCATCAGACACTTCTGATTCAAGGTTTTCATAATCCAGTGTGTTAATCAGGGTGTTAAATGCTAATCTTCAGAGCTGGAACCCAGAAGGTGACGACTCTGACCTAGCTAAGCTTAGTAGACACCACATCCAATACACTCTTGCTGATCTTTGGCAGTTTTCAGAGTCAACAGCTTATTTGTCACTGTTGTAAACACAATATTTTATTATAAAAGCATTCATTTCATTTCATTTGAAAGATGCCGACCATGGTGCACTGTGAAATAAAAAATAAAAAATAATACTGTGAAATAAAAAATAAAATACAATAAAATAGTATTTCAACATTCTCATTCTAAAATATACATTTTTTTTTTTCTATAAAAAATGAAGGTTGTTACTCATTCTGCCCAACAAAAAGAAATCACTGAATGTCCAAAATTGCCTGTAGATACCTGTGCTGGTGAACTTCTCTAAAGAAAATCAAATACTACCATAGCAAGGCAGTAGTAAGAACGACACATTTCACACATTACAGACAAAGGCTTTCATGGGGTGACTTAACTTTTTCACATGACTGTAGCATTAGCTGGCCATAGTTACCACCAAACAAAGCTGTTGTGTCGTAACTGGCCATGGCTTCAGCATCAGCTCGTCAAGCAGCCATCACTCTGTAGCAGTAATGCTAGTGTCTCTATTGCCCAAAACCTCACAGACAGAGATTAGACCCCAGACTACCTGTGGTGCCACTGTGAAGCCCACATATCAAATCAACAGACCCAGGTATGTGTTCATACCAGCCATAATGGTACGAAAAAAAAAGGTAATTTTATGACATACAGGTACTTCACGTTGGCCCCATTTTGGAGTAAATGATTATTTAGGCATGAGGTTTTAGTTCAGTCACTTTTGCAGAAATAAATGAGTCAAATAAAAGGAGATGATAAACTCATTTAAACACTTTAAACATTGCAAACAGTAGTTGCATGTCTTCCGTCCTCTGGTGTGATTGAAATTGTCCCTTGGACTTTGCATTTGGTCTCCTCCTCCTCAAATGCATTCTCAATCTTTGACAGAAGCGTTTTGCACTGCTTCTTAAAGTCCTTCCCTGTGAAAGTGTAAAGAAACGGGTTGATACAGCTGTTGCCATTGGCAAGAATGAGCGCAATTTTATATCCTGAATTGAGAAAATTCTTATATTTTCTCAAGTTTAGATCCATCAAAGAAAAAGTGTGATAAGGCAGCCAGCAGACCACGAAAGTAACAATCAATGCTGTCATGATCTTGAAGGGCTTTTTGGACTTTGCCATCTGGTCGATCTTCAGCTTCCGCATGATGACTACATAACAGACAACAATGATCAGGAAGGGGATCACAAATCCCAAAAATAAATCACACACAACGTCAACGGTTTTCTGATCTTTGGTGTAACTGTAAAAGCAATTTTTGGTTTGGTTTTGGCCGTTGTTCTGAACACCTAGAGAATAGGCTGATGGCAAGCAATACGCTGCGGAGAGGATCCAAACTAATACTGCGATCACAGAGGCCTTTCTGGTGGTGCGCTTGTTCTGTGCCCACACTGGAAACTTAACGACCACACAGCGGTCCACGCTGATGATGACTAGTATGAAGATGCTGCTGAACCAATTAAAGTACACGGCAAAGAACATGAACTTGCACATGAAGAGCCCAAAGATCCAGTCTTGTTTTATGATGTGGATGATACTGAAGGGCAGGGTGCCGCAGAATAGGAAATCAGACAGGGCCAGACTCAGATACCAGGTGTTGACGACTGATTTCTTCGCCTTAAACCCTACAATCCAAATCACCAGACCATTTCCAGCAACCCCCAGGATGAAGATGATCACATTGGCCACTGCATAGAAAATACACAACGCTCCCATGCAAAGTGGATCTGTGGTCCCTGAGGTTGAATTCATGGTGCTTCTCGATTCTGGAAAGCAAGAAAACAGAGACATAGAATGAGTGACAACACCTAATTGGTATACATTCATCATAATTTAGATGCGACACCTGACAAGTGACCCCTAACAGTAAAGACTACGTGCCTTAAAAGACTACTACTAATCCACATTGTCCTTGACAATGGTTTACATAAAGTGGGCAATCCTGAAAGAGATGAGAAAGAAACCAAGGGTAAGAGCAAAAAAAACCTACACATAACTCTACAAACTTCTAAAACCTTTGTTTATGTGTCCACTATTAGAACAACACCGAACAAGAATAGTTTTTGTGGAAGGACAACGCAGAGGCAGCTTTGTGACAGTTTGCTCAAGACCCAAATGGAACATCTTAGCATCATGGTTTGGGGCTGTTTTGCCTGTCGATCATTGAGAAAACAATTTGTCAAAACATTTTACAGGACAACATCTATGACCTCAAGCTGAAGAGACACTGGGTACTGCAACAAGACGATGACCCAAAGAATATAAATACCAAAGCCAAAAGAATGCTTTGAAAGGAAGATTTCTACTTTGGAATGGCCAAGTCAGGGTTTTGATCTTACCCTATCAAGATCAACCGCTTGTTGATCTTATTTGCATTTACTAGAAACACCTCACAAAAAGTTATATTTTTGTATTTTTTTTAATTGATATAAAAAAAGTGTTATTAAAACCAAACCTAACTTTTCTAGCCTACACTGCAGATGTTTACTCAATATGCTCAATTAAAGACGTGAACAGTACAACTTTTTGATCATTATTAATTTATTTAGATAAATTTGTTTAAGGCTAACTTCAGAATATTCTGCTGGATTAGCCCTGTAGGACATGCCGCTGGGTCATTCTCTGAATATCTGGTCCAAAAGTCAAACAAGATTTCATGACTTAATCCAAGTAAATGTCGAACTATGCTATTCCATTTTAAACAAACCATATGCAGGAGGTTTTTGTTCTGTTTGCATCCATGATTTTTTGAGTTCTTCTCAAAAATTTGGCATTGTCTTTGAAGAACTTACTTTTCAAAGGTATAACTTTAAAATGTGGAGCAAGTTAAGTATTTTGATAGATACATAAGAACACCAAATGGGTCATGTTCCCAATGCCGCACTACCACACTAAATAGAATGTCAAATAAATAAATAAATAAAAAAATAAGCACACAAAAATCATATTGCTTTCATTTCTCATCTCAGTCATTCTTTGAAACACATGAACACATAATGATTCATGTAATGCTCTATGCTACTTGTGATTGCTCAACATCGGTCTTATTTCTCACAGTGACTCACAGTAAGCATAGGTTCTAGCAGTGCTGTGAAATTGGTTATTTCATCGCTCATGTCCAGTTTAAGAACAAAATCTGTACACACAGTTCTGTTCATAAAAATGTAAAAGCAAAGCCCAGTTTGACTGAAAGGATGTGTCCCAGAGATCAGAGCTTTTCAAATGTATTGCAGTTCCCTGTGCTCTTTGTTTGAGACCACTGTGTGGTATTCAACCAAATACATTTTCTTTTGTTTTGTGTGTCTGTGTCGTGATCAAATACAGTACTTACTTACAGTATACTTATTTTTATTTTCACTTCTACACTAGCTTTTACATTCACTGCAACACTCACTTCTACGCTAGCTTCAATACCCACAGTCAATAACATACAGATCAGTAGTAACCTGTTGTCCAAACTGTTTAGCCTCCTTTTAAAGACCCATCACCACCACTAGCCTACATATATTCAGTGGGGGAAAAAAAGTATTTAGTCAGTCACCAATTGTGCAAGTTCTCCCACTTACAAAAATGAGAGAGGCCTGTAATTGACATCATAGGTAGACCTCAACTATGAGAGACAAAATGAGAAAAAAATTCTGAAAACCACTGTCTGATATTTAAATAATTTATTTGCAAATAATGGTGGAAAATAAGTATTTGGTCACCTACAAACAAGCAAGATTTCTGGCCCTCACAGACCGCTAACTTCTTCTTTAAGAGGCTCCTCTGTCCTCCACTCATTACCTGTATTAATGGCACCTGTTTGAACTTGTTAACAGTATAAAAGACACCTGCCCACAACCTCAAACAGTCACACTCCAAACTCCACTATGGTAAAGACCAAAGAGCTGTCGAAGGACACTAGAAACAAAATTGTAGACCTGCACCAGGCTGGGAAGACTGAATCTGCAATAGGCAAGCAGCTTGGTGTGAAGAAATCTACTGTGGGAGCAATAATCAGAAAATGGGAGACCTACAAGACAACTGCTAATCTCCCTCGATCAGGAGCTCCACGCAAGATCTTAGCCCGTGGGGTCAAAATGATCACACTTTTGTTATTGACCAAATACTTATTTTCCTTTCACTGAGTCAATTCACACTATAGAAGGACAGTAGTATTGTTAGGACAACAAGAACATTAACCAGAAGAGCCATGGTTGTGAGGCCTGGCTCCTTTAGCAACCCATATGCCCATAACTGGCAGAGTCTAGTGGTGATGTGCTGCTTTCCAGTATCAACAGCATCCTATTTTCCTTAAATTGCTGTTGCGTTTCACTAGCGGGCTTGGTTTGGGGGTTTAAATGTAGTGAGTCGATACTGTTACGTAACTATTTTGATGTTTTGGAATTGGCCTCTACAGCTCTCTTTTTTGCAGTATTTCTATGAAAGGGGAACAACAGTGTTTGAGGTTCACAGCATATTTTACTTTCATGTACAGAACTGCGATTATTCAACTATGCCAAGCAAAATACAGCTTGATTTTCTAGGACACCTTTAATTAAAACAGCATCTGTAAACAAGCCACATCATGTTAGCTTAGCCCTTGCTGTGTGACGCAAGTTAACTGTTCTCTAGATTTCACAATGTTTGTGGGATGCTACACTGCGCTGCTGTAACACTAATAACACTGATGCCAAATCGTAAACACTGACCTGCCAACATGGACGCTGAACTGAAAAGCAAGCTGAAAAACCTCAGAATCACCACCTTTTGTGAGGCAGGAGTATGCTGAAACTACAGAGACTCCTCATTTCATAATCATTAGGAAGTGGCATTCATGTGAACTAACAAATAGAAAGTCAGCTTTGTTTACATGGTGTTCTTTAGCAAACATCAAAAGGATTAGTTTGTCCTCTGTTAAATTACATGATTTTAAAAGAAGCTTTGTCCAAAAGTAGAAATAGAAAGTAGGGAATCTTTTTACAGTAAGCGGGTTACAGATAACAGGTCTTAACAGGTATTAGAATGCATTCTTAAACCAACCCTGTTTCCCACAATAGCACACCTCTAGACATGCAAGCTTTTCTTTCACAGCAATGCAACCCATGTTCCAGATTTAGTGTAACCAAATACTTAAGGGACTAAGGTTTAAAATACTGTACATAAAGCTCTCCGTTTGATTCACGTCTGAATGAAAATGACTCACCTGTCAGCTGCTTCAGTACGGTGCTGCAGTACTGCTGGGTTTGTTGCTTATGACAAGGGAGAATATCATTATTGCTATCATGTGACATTTAGTTCCTGTATGGTTTTGTTCTTAAACTAAGCACACACCCATTTCTGTCTTACTTCCATGTCAGCTAAGTCACCTCAATGATGTACTTTGAATTCAAAGAGCCCAAGAAAGGCATTGTAAATGTACAGTATGACCATACAAGTATGAGCATACATATGTACATGGTTCTTTCCAACTATTGCAAATCGCATACGTGTTGTAGCACCAATGCATTCCCACACTGCCAACACCATGTTTGACTGTTGGTCTGATGTTCTTATTTTGAGATGCGCTGTGCTAGTCTTCCGAAAAGTTATTCTCAACATTATTAGTTCAAAGAACATTATTCCAAAGGAGGAATCATGTACGTTGACTTTATCTGAGCCGAGTAAGGCCTTCAGTTCTTTGGATGTTAGTATGTTAGTATGTTCTGACTTCTCAGATGAATTTTACAACTATTTCAAATTTTCTTCAGTTGGAGATATTAGCTGGCATTGCGCGTCACCCCAGAAATAACTTCATAACGGGGGGCTTAGAGTGGCCCGGGGGTTGCGAGTTCAGATCCCGAGCAATGCCACTTTGCCATCAGTAGCCAGAGTTATCGCTAGAAGCGATGTTGGCTGACACAGGCGCCTCGTACTTGGTGCGGTGGAGCTGGGGACCTGGCACTTTCCTCCAAGCATGACTGCTGCGTGGCGGTGCCGCATTGGCAGTGATTGCCTTCACATGTATCAAAGGTGACATGGGTTAAGTCCTGCCCTCCTACTGCTGGGAGCATTGATAGTGCTGGGGCGGGGGTGTGTGGGGGGGGGGGTGTTACAAATGAGTTAATTGGCAGTACCAAATTGGAAAAAAATCGAGAAAAAAACGACAAAAATATGCAAAGTAGAAATGTACACTGTATTGATATACATGCCGTGAAACACCTTTGCAAACCAGTCAATAAACCTCTCTGCTGAACCACCCCACCCTACAACCTCATCACGTCATCTATTAGGAGACATATCAGTAACCAATTTAACAACATCATATCTGCTGTAAGTAATTTGTGTAATCGTGACAACAATGTTTTGGTCTGGCTGTGATCTTCCTGCTGAACATCTAGGGAAAATGATCTGCCTAAATGATCCAAGTTAGTGCAAGAGGCCTTTCTCATAATGCTGGTTCTGTGGCCACACAGGAAACATACATGATTTTGCAATTTTACACAGAACCAAGAACCAAGACACAGATGATGACACTGGCTGTTGGAAAGAACCCATATGACTTGGAAAATGAGTCATACATGTTTTGTTTTCAAAGTGAGGATATTATATTTTCTGTCATTGTGGTTGAAGTCACGATGCCTCTTGGCTGTTTAAATCAAACAGAAACAGAAACAATTCAATCATAGATTGTTGTACGGGGCGTAAACAAAATTAGCATGCACTGACCGTTCACCAACATTCACATTTAGCCTTTAATAATCTCAAATTAATGAAGTTGAACATATTTTTCTATATTACTTGGATTTCAAGTACTACAAATGGTTCTTAGTGGTGCCTTAGAAGAACTACTTTTCGTTTCAAAAATAACATTGATGAAGGTTCTTTACATTGTGTGATGGTTCTTTTGGACCTTCTTCACATTCACACATTGTTAATACAAGCATGGTTCTTTATGGAACCTAAAATGGCTATTCTAGGTCACTGCCATATTACAGCATTTCTACCACCTTTATTTTGAAGAGTGTAATTGAGTTGTGAGCAAATTTCCACCTTCTAGCTAGGTCGTCCTATGATACAATGATATCATGCTGAGAGGATATAAGCCAGCATGCTGTAAAAGTTTGGCATATCCTGGACGGTGGAACGCAGAGATGCCAGTGTTTCAGGGGGCTCCCATGTCTGTGTTACCTTCTGGCTCTCTTCTTTTTATTTGACAGTTTTAGTCGGATCTGGTAGAGTTGTCAGCCACACTCTGATACTGTTCGTCATTCTCTGTACACCTGTGAAACTAGTTGCCCATTACTGACTATATTGATGTTTACATGGACTGTAACTGCTGCTATTATCAATATCATCAATCATTTAATCATTTTTACAATGGCAACTAATATTAGTACATCTGAGCATAAGAACCAGACATATGTAATGATACAGTGACTGCATCAAATGTATAAGTAGTTCTGACCAGAGAGGTATGGGTCCTCTATGTGAATCTTTGTTCTCTTGCTCTGAAGGAGTTTTTCCTTGCTAATGTCGACTCTGACTCAACGGGGGTCTTTATGTTTTGTCTAGCATTTGTCTTTTTACTAGATTCCTGTAAAGCTGCTTTGCGTCAACGGCAGTTGTTAAATCTTGACCAGCGTAGTTCTTTACAAGTATTAGGTATGGCTGACTTTGCTTTGGTTAAGCTGGTCTACAAGCATGGTCAACCTGTTCAATCTAGACAAACAGTATGACCAAGCTGATTGACCAGCGTGACCATCAAGACTCTGGCTTGATCTGGTGATTGATCTGATACATACCAATGTACCCTAATCTTTTAAGATCATCTTAAAACAAAAACAATATGTTTGTTCTGCATGTTTTCAAGGTTTTATGGTTTGTTTAAATTTCCTTTGTACTGATGAATGAGATTAAGTTGGGACACTGCAGAAAGTAAAAATATCTCACCATGTGAGTGTAACATTATGTAGAATATTTTACTGTCACACTGTTTAAAGTCATTTTTAGTCTTGATACACTATTTATGTTAAAGTTAAGTTAAAGTGTAAGGGGCTCAGTCCACACTGCCGGTCACCAGCAGGGGGCTGAGGCAGAGGAGTAAGAAGGCAGCTGGGAGCAGCTCTGAAAACTCAATTTCCCGGAAGCCTCAGTGCTGATTTCTGCTGATCACTGCTGACCAGACACACCTGCTGGGCTCTGCATGAAAGCTCTCTCAAACAGTGGCTCAGTGTTGCATCTTTGTTGAGGGGCAGATGGTACACCGGTGATGAAAAAAAGAATAATGAAATGAAACTAAGAAATATATAAGAGAAAAGAAAGCCAATCTATTGAGGTCTTACTTTAGGAAAGAAACTTTAGGTTTAATGCTGAACCAAGGCCTCAGCTCACTGCCTTTTTTTTTCCCCCACCACTTCTTGCAGTGTTTGTTCCTCTTCTTTTACCAACCCTGCGCATATTAAGCACAGCACCATTCTTTACTTTCAGAATTTCCTATTTGTCAGTGTTTTTTTTTATCTCCCTGTTTAAAATAAATAAATAAACCAGGAGCTGTGCTCTTGGGTCCACCATCCTGTAACAGTCTTCAATCACATCCGACTGCTTCATTGCAGGTCCATTTAGGTGGTGTACAGAGGCCAATCTACAAAAACTGCATCACTGTCCAAAAACTTATGGGCCTGGTTTATATGTTTTACTTGGAGAACTGTATAGAAAGATAAGAATAAAGGCATAATGTAAGAGTAGTTTATTGTTTTGAAATTACAGAAATGAAGTAAACAAATATACAACAAAAATACTTAATTACATACCACATATTTTCACAAAATGTACCAATTATATTCAAGTGTGGTGTTTTTTTGTTTGTTTGTTTTTTTAATATCAGTGAGGCTGATGTTTCCGCACAGAAGATTAGGAATTAAAAGTCTAAAAAGAAGTTTCCAAAAAAAAGAAAGCATACATTGGTAAATATTTTTAGGCCCCTCAGCGAAAGCTGCTGAAAAAGGAAGCATTGTAGATAAGCCGAGCTAGGTGTTGCTATCTGACGACATCTCCATCTCCAAAGGGGAAACTTTCCAACACAATGGAGACCGTCACTATATGCTGTTTTAAAGCCTGATATGCCAGTCATTATAGCATAGGATGCTGATATGCTGATCACTCGCAAATAAACGGTATTGGCTGTGTTTTGGACACTGGTGTGTGCGGTCTTATTAGAACCAGACCATCTTACACCAGCATTTTGCTGGGTTGCATTTTGTTGTTCAGTGTCCGATCAGCTTACATCAGTATTTGTTGAACACTGGTGTGCTGGTCCACTCGCACCAGACTTGCATAAACTAGCCTGGAATTCATGCTTGTAAATGTGCTTTGGTTTTGTTTTTTAACAAGAAACATAAGACAGAACAAATTATTTAGCAAGCTATGGCTCATATATATATATAATGTATAATGCTGTTCATGGCTAATGTCTTCTGCTAATGTCGCTTATTAGGTAAAGGCCGCTATATAGTGCTGTCTTTACCTAATAAGCAACATTAAACAATAATGCTCATATGACAACTGATGCTTGTTGGAGTAAGCTTTTATAAATTACTCTATAGATTTTATATAGACTCTATAGAAAAATCACAGGCAGCCTTTAAGTAGTCACTCAACATACAATTTAAAGACTTGTTGAAAGACTCCTATCCCCGGAAGAGTTGACTGTTGTCCCTGTACTGAGTCTGTGCTGGCCCTCATCCTCCCGGATTGCATTCTCAATCTTCGACAGAACAGCGTGACATTGCTTCTTAAAGTCCTTCCCCATGAATGTGTAAAGAAACGGGTTGATACAGCTGTTTGCGTTGGCAAGAATGATGCCAATTTTATATCCTGAACGGAGAAAACTCAAACTATATTTGTCATAGTCAAGTCTCATCAAAGCAAAAGTGTGAAATGGCAGCCAGCAGACCAAGAAAGCAGCGATCAGCACAGTCATGATCTTCATGGGCTTATTGGACTTTTTGGTCATCTGGTTGGTCTTCAGCTTTCGTATAATGATGACATAACAGAGGATGATGATCAGGAAGGGGATTACAAATCCAAAAATAAATCTGCACACCACATCAGCAACTTCCTGTTGATCATTCTGGTAATTTTGAAAACAGAAGCTTCTATTATCTTTTTCATCATATTCAACATCTAGGTAAAAGGCTGAAGGCATGCAACATATTGCTGACACGAGCCAAGTCAGGCAGACGATGATCCTAGCCTTTCCAACGGTACGATGGTTCTGCGCCCGCACAGGAAACATTGTGATCAAACAGCGATCCACACTGATGATGACGAGGAGGAAGATGCTGCTGAACCAATTAAAGAACATGTTGAAAAACATGAATTTGCACATAAACAGTCCAAATATCCAGTCATCTGTAACCACTTGGACAATCCCGATGGGAAGCGTGCAGCAGAATATGACATCAGACAAGGCCAGACTTAGGTACCAGGTAGCGTTGGTGGACTTTATCTTGAACCCTGCAATCCAGATCACCAGACCGTTTCCAGCAATTCCCAGGATGAAGATGAGCATGTTTGCTAGCACATATAAAATGCATGCCATATCCTGGCAAGGTGTTAGAGCTGCCATGGTTATGTTTGATTTGTTTCCATTGCTAGTATATTGGGTTTCCATCATTGGGGTTGAATTCATGGTGACTCTTGGTCCTTTGAAGCAAAGAGAAACAGATTTTTTTGTCATTTGTTTATTTTCATCAATCATTTCTTGCTATTGGGCTCTCTCTACAGTTGGAAAGTGTAATTCAAGCTTCAAACCACCCCTAATGGACACGCTTGTGAAGAAACAATTGTCAAATTGTCAAAGACACAAGTCTGTGATCCCAAGCATTAAGAAAAAGCTAAATTCAAGAAGCTGAACAACAAATAAATGAACTGTCTAAAATTTTCCCTGATCCATTTCGTTACACAAGGCTAATCGGTCTAGTTTATATTGAAATGAAAATAACTTACCTTTCAACGGCTGCGTTGGTGCTGCAGAGCTAAAGCTCTTGTCGCTAATGATGCGAGTGCAGAGCTGACTGTTTTATTTTTCATGATGAGAGCACAATATTTCTATCAGTAAAATCTTGTGAAATTCACTTCCTGTATGTGATCTCTGCCAAGTGTACACCACACACTCATACTCAGCATGTCCACTGCCCTGTTGAGCAACATGCTTCAGGTGTTAGTAAAATGCATGCCATGATATTTTTAGGAGAATGTAGCAGTATATATATATATATATATAGTGAGTCCATTGTAATTTGGAGCCTGGATTTCTGCGCTGATTATTAGTAAGTGTGGTTTTTACCACACTAATAAGACACAAGCACTTGCACTGTCCGTATCTTTTATTGAGCACATTGCATATACATTCACAGTGCAGACTAGAAAAAGTAAGTTAGCCCTTGAAATAAAAACTCACTTGACTTGAATTTGATTAAATCAAATTTATTTGCATCATTTTACAGCTGCAGTCACAGCAACTTTGCAGAAATCCAACAGACAGAAGATTAACAACATACAAAACAAACACACAAGAATAAATTTGATTTAATCAAGTCAAGTGGGTTTTTATTTCAAGGGCTGGCTTTTTCTAGCCTGCACTGTGAATTTGATTAAATCAAATTTATTTACATAGCACCATCTTACAGCTGCGGTCACAGCAACTTTGCAGAAATCCAGCAGTTAGACAGAAGATTAACAACATACAAAACAAACACAAAAAATCATAAACCCCCCGGCGAGCAGGCAAAAAGGTGACCGTTGCTAAAAGTGATCATACCATTACCACCACAGTATATTTGTTATGCTTAGGAGTACTGATCTAATCATAGTAGCGGCAGTTCAAGTCCATGTTAACATCAATGTAGTCGGTACTGGAGGGTGGGCAACTAGTCAGAGGCAGGTAGCTGTAGCTGGAGGGTGAGCAGCTGTTCTGAGATGTGGGTTGCAGGAGAGCCCAACGATCAATCTTCCATCAGTGTCAAGTGGGCAGTCATTTAGGTTAAGAGATGTAAGTAGTTCTAATTGGATTTATGACATACAGAGAATATAAACATTATCAGAGTGTGGCCAGCGATAATGTTAATGCCAGATCTGACTAGAACAGCCTAAGTAAAAGGACCAAGCCAGAAGGTAACACAGACATGGGAGCATCCTGAAACCCTGCAATCTCGGTGGGACAACCGTTCCAGCATTGCAGAATACTACAGTTCCCTGTGTCCGTGAACCCCTGTACCTACAATCTTTATGCAAAGGGAAACATTCATTACCAAAAGCTAAACTAAACATATGAGTTTTCAGCCTAGACTTGAAGATTGAGACTGTCCCAAGCATTATCTGGAAAGCTCCCTGTGATCTAAGCAATCATAAAGGATCGTAATTTAATGAGAGCCAGTGCAGTGCTGATGGAACTGTAAGGACCTAGGCGGCAGCATTTTGAACTAATTGAAGTTAACTGAGGTTCCTGTTGGAATGTCCAAAAAAGCAGTAAGCAGTCTTTATTTAGTTGGCAAAACAAGTCAAGTCAAGCCAAGTAGCTCTTGGACAAATTAGATTTCGGTTGTCTGAAGTTAGATAATGATCAGACCATGTTCTAAACGTGATTCTAAAGGGTTGACTTCCTTATTCTTGCAACTGTACTTCTTGATTAACTGAAGTAACTGAAAGCCAAATGATTAAACGTGCAGGGTGGGGGGATCGGGGTCTTCCAGGACAAGGGTTGGAAACCAGTGGTCTAGAATGTCACATTGTGAAGATTGCTAGTGATGTCCCAGAGAGCATAAAATTAGCATAGCTCTCTCTGGATGGATAGGATGACCTTACATCTTCCCCATCATCAGTGTTATCTAATTGGGTGATTATCTGCCAAACTGAAACTGAAAATACAAATAAAGTTGGATGGAAGAATGGGAAAGTAATCCTGAACTAAACCTTGGGTAGCATTTGTTACAGGACACTGCAAGTTTTGCAAGACATCATCGCCCGTTACCAGCACTTGTAAGACCACTGAGTAATATTCTTATTTATTTACTTTTCTGATTGGGGGCAGTGGTGGCTCAGCGGTTAGAGTGCTGGGCTATCGATATTGTGTGTGTTCACTACCACAGATGGGTAAAATGTGGAGGACACATTTTACTGTACAGTGACAAATACGTGCACCATTAGCTTTGCATAGGGTCATGTGTCATTACAAAATGAATACACATGCAAATATTAATCATTTAAAACTACTGAAGTGAACATTTCAAAGGTATCAGCAGTTTATTATTAGGCAATGTTGGTTTATATGCATTTTGGCAGATTTTTGGCTGGATACCCTATCACCCATCACTCTGTGTAATGCTAGCCAGTGTGGGTGTTTGTTAGCTGATCTAGCAGAACTGGCAGGTAGTGCTCTCCTCACCCAAGCGCATTCAGCTGTCTAATGGCAGCAATTAAAACAGATATGGTGACCTAGTAGCATTGTGAAATGCTTATAATGCCTTCAACCGACCTCCATCACTTCAACTTCAATATGTCTTTATGCAGAAAACCGCAACCACAAGAGATTTGGGCAACCCTTGCCCAGCTTCTCTAAACTCTGTTTAAATGCCAAGCTACTGAAACACAAATGATAACATCTAACATGAGGCCCCTGGAGCCTTCATCTTGTTGAAATGCTGAACAATGCCTGTCTTGATGTGTACCCTTTTTTCTTATTGGAAACCACTGTGGCAATCTAGCTACCTTAGCAATTACTATGTGCAATGCTAGATGGGTGTTTGCTTGCAGATGTAGCAGAACTGACCGTTAGTGCTCTCCTCCAAGGGTGTTCAGCTATTAATAGCAGCTTAAAAAGACGGGGTGACTGGCTTTATGTGACTTGGAAGTAGTTGAGCATGCTAGCGTCCAACATCCCAGCCCTGGTAGAATTATGTGATGAACTTTTTTACTTTATTATTTGTATAATTATTATTGCTATGGCCAGTAGCACTTGACAAATGAAGTAAATCTGAGACATAAAATGTTACTGTTTATTACATGAAATTTACAAAAATTTAAATAAAAGCATGTTTGCAATATATAACATGCTTCTCTGTTACTGTTAAACATCAGGGAGTGTGGAATATGATGATAATCAGTTGCTTATTATGATAAGATAATGTTCAAGTGAAAAAAGGAAACCGCCCTGCAGAAGAAAAAACTTGTTTTCCACCAACCTCATGCTTTCCACACCAATTTCACAAGAAAACCACGACCGCAGAATATTTGGGCAATGCCTTTGCCTGGCTTCTCTAAACTCTGTTCAAATGCCAAGCTATTAAAAAAAAGAAACCTTGACCATCTACCTACATGCCATTTTACAGTGACTTTAGGAAAGTCTTTATAATTGCATAATCAACCTTTGTAGTAATAGGTGTTGTACTCTACACCAAGGATACCCGAACCTTTTGTCTTGGGGAGCCAAAGTGCAATGTTTGTGATGAGTTGAGGTGGGCTAAGGGAATAAACAGTACGCAGGTTTTTCTAACATTACACATTATATTTTGTTACTGAAAATGATGGCTGTCAATGCAAATGCCTGTATCTATATTTGACACTACAAATATCTGTTTGATCTGTTTGATCAATTTGAACTGAAAGTCCTAAATATTAAACAAGTCCTAAATATTTATGTTTAATGGTTAACAGTCCTTCAATTCATGTTTACATTAAATTAGCACTATGCCAGAATTGGTATTTCTTGCTCCTGGGCTCACCCATTTAGTCAAGAAAGTGTGATTAGCACTTTGAGCCACCCCCACAGGATTTTCTTCACACATGCATTTCTGGACAAGCTGAGCAATACAGAAGCAGCATCTGAAGTGTGGACTGAGGCGGTATAGAATAGAAATATTGTAGGATTTTAGGACTCTAAGTTTTTATTATTTATTACATCTATTACAGTCAGTGAAGCATCCCAAAGAGTTTGATGTTATGTTAAGGTAAATATGCTACATAATGTTCCTTGGCTTTTTTATAGCTGTTGCACAGCAGTACAACAGAATTCCTGCTTCTCTAACCTTTAGGTCTTGGCTTTATTTTTAAATTAAGAGAGAAATTAATCAAATTTGCATATAATTTACATTCTGTACCAGTCGGTTTGAGTCAGAATCATGAAGCACATGAAGAAAGGGAGGGCGACACGTTCCCTCCTTGTAGTCTCTCCACTGGCGTTCCACAAGGCTCGGTTCTTGGTCCTCTTCTTTTCTCACTCTACACTCACTCTCTTGGTAAAGTGATATCCTCCCATGGATTCTCTTACCACTGTTATGCCGATGACACTCAACTCATGCTCTTTTTCCCACCGTCTGACAGACAGGTTTCTGCCCGCATCTCAGCATGCCTCGCCGACGTCTCTTCGTGGACGGTGGCTCACCACCTCAAACTCAACCCCAGCAAGACGGAGCTGCTGTACATCCCGGGAACTGCTGGACCAAAAAACGATCTTGCCATCACCTTTGAGAACTCACTGGTCACTCCTTCTACAGAAGCTGGAAGCCTTGGATGATCAGTTATCGCTCTCAAGTCATGTTGCAAATGTAACTCGGTCCTGCAGATTTCTCCTGTACAACATCCAGAGAATTCGACCCTTCCTCTCTAGAGAGGCCACCCAGGTGCTTGTTCAGTCTCTCGTCACTTCTAGACTACTGCAACTCTCTTCTGGCTGGTCTCCCTCTGCGCACCATCAGGCCCCTGCAACTCATCCAGAATGCAGCGGCATGGGTCGTCTTCAATGTCCCTAAATTCAGCCATGTCACTCCACTGCTGCGTTCTCTTCACTGGCTTCCTGTAGCTGCTTCCCGCATCAGATTTAAAACCCTGACGCTGGCCTACAAAGCCAAGAACGGACCAGCCCCTCCGTACCTGATGGCAATGGTCAAAAGCCGATCCGCACCAAGAGCCCTTCGGGCTTCAAGTACGGCTTGGCTCAACCCGCCATCCCTCAAAATCCGCGGAAGACAAGCGTCCAGGCTTTTTTCTGTCCTGGCACCAAAGTGGTGGAACGAGCTGCCCCTGGGTGTCTGAACGGCCGAGTCACTCGCTGTCTTCAAATGCAGACTGAAGACCCACCTCTTCCGAGAATACTTGGATGAATAGAGTACTATGGTCGCCTTATTGTATTGTGTTTAGCAATGTTTAAGCTTAGAGGTATCTTTGAATTATTAGTCTATTCTAACTAGCTGAGCTTGGGTAAATAGCAAAGCACTTTGTAAGTCGCTCTGGATAAGAGCGTCTGCAAAATGCCATAAATGTAAATGTAAGAAAGTAACAATCAGCGCCGTCATGATCTTCAACATTCGGTTGCAGCTTTCGTATGATGACGACACAACAGACATTAATGATCAGGAACAGAATCGCAAATCTATAAACGAATTGGGATGAATGCAATACTCTTTTGATCCTTTCTGTAATTTCAGAGACATTTTCTTGTCTGCTTGTGCTCGACATCTCGGAAGACAGCCATTGGTGTGCTGAGTGCTGCTGAAATGAGCACTCAGAGGCTTTTCAGATTCTGTTCCCACACAGTTCCTTTCTTTTGATTCTCAGAATTGAAGAGCAATATATAAACCACAGGAATATTACATTCGATAATCTTGTGTGAATCGACATGTAGACTTTCATTATTTCTGTAAGTGGGTTAGCGGCTAAGGCAGGAGGTAAGGCAGTGTGAGAAACAGAAAACCACTTTATGCCATGTGTAATATGGAGTGTTACAGTAAGAATACAGTATTACAGTACAGGGTACATAGTTGGAGTGCACACCTGTTCTCTCTAAAAAATGTTTTTATGAGGACATGAATTAACAAATTATTGAGGACTCAGCTGCACCCTCCGCCCAGCCTCCCCCTTTGTAATGCCGTTGTTGTTGTTGTTGTTAAAATGACCCACAATCGTGTCCCTTATTTAATCTGGACCATCTCTTCCTCCCTACTTACACTTCTACCACACCTCCTACTTACTTTCTGGCTGTTGGGCTTGGTAATTTCCTTGTTGATCTTCCATTGTCAGAAATGGTATCGCTGTGTTGTGATCTGTTTATGTATGCAGGCACCTATGAGCTATTTTTGATGATTGGTTGATCTGAAGCCTCACACACCAGTGAAAGTCATGATTTACCTGAGAGCTAATCATCAGTTTAGGAGACATTTCCCAGAAAAGCTTCATATGCTTTACAGTCATGACAACACTTTTGAATGTAATAATTGGTGTCATTAACTAATTTCTTTAGTAAATATAATACACTTAAATTATTTTCTTATTTCCTAAAGTTTTTTTCTAGCAAAAACATTTATAGTATTATTATAAAATGAAACAAATTCTAGTGCATTCAGAATTTTTCTTAAGACATTGCCTAATGTTTTTTTACTAGTAAAATCAAAATTATATTATAAATATTAACATTATTAAAAATATCACACATTTACATTTTTTCCTAAAAGATTTTTCAATATAAACAAAATATAATGCATTTACATTAAAAAAAAAGACTTTCCCTGATGTTTCTCTTGCAGAAACAAAATTATATTACAATTATTATAAAATTGTAAACAAAATATAATGCATTTGATATTCCTAAAAAAACTTTTAAGGAAAAGCTACATTTTATTTAAATCATTATACAATTATAAACAAAATATAATTGTTATTTGTAAAAAAAAAAATACTTTTTCCTAATGTTTTTCTTGTAGAAACAAACGGAGGTCGAATGAGTGCTCCCAGATAAGGGGCCTTGATGACCCCCTCATTACGAAGTCAGCTATTCATATGATAGCAGCAGGCTAACCCGCCAGCTCTTACTGAGAGAATACGCGGCAAGAGAACGGACGGAGCCAGGAGGCTGGTTGTGATCAGGCGGTTCACAGCTTACCCAGTGTTAGACTGTGCGCTTTTTCACGAGTTAAAACTAAAATACAACCATTTAAAAAAGGATTAAACCAGAGAAAATCTGATTTATTTTACTAGTAAATATTCATGTAACGTTCTTATGCAAATTCTGACATTTCAGGCACACCTTGAGGGCAGCATAAGCAGAAAGAGTAGAGATAGCCTAGCTAATCCTCCCTGAAGCAGCAAAACGAGTGGGGTGTAGTCTTCTACCTCAGCGCCTTTAGCTAAACAAGGTCTGGTAGAAATGTAATAAACACATCTTAAACAATCCACCGTGCAAATATATATCGGTTAAAACGACATCTTTTAGGTTAATGTGAAAGAAAAGTGAGTAACAGGAAGCTAAACAAAGGCTGCTAGCTAGCTAGCTAACCTAGCTAGTTAGCTAGCTAAATTAGCTAGCTTGCTACTCCACCTGGCTGGTATTTGGGCGTTTTTGTCCTAGAAATGTAATAAACACATCTTAAACAATCCACCGTGCAAATATATATCGGGTGAAACGTCATATTATTTTACTATTACAATTATTATGAGAGAAAAATTAAGCCAAATTGGCTTGCTAGTACCAGGCTGGTACAGGTGGTCTAGCCTGCTAGCGTTATCTTGCTAATGTTAGCACGGTTATTATTATGTTAGCATTACCTTGCTAGCGTTAGAGAACTGGTGTCCAACTGTTTAGTTATTAAAAACATTAATGTGAAGTATTCTGAACACCTTTTCTGTATGTTGTGTGTTTCAGTGTATGTCACAGAAATACCCAGGCTGTAAGCGTTGGCTGAGGTAAGGAATCGCTGTTCAGCCACCAAAATGCATTTTGACCCATAGTTTTTATTTTAAACTGAAATAAAGGTCTAATCAGGTTTTAATTATCAGTAACAATCATCAGTAAACACAGACTACTGTAACTTCTCCCTTTTACATGTTAGAATAGTATCCATAAACATTAACTTATATGAAAAATGTAAGTATGAATAAAATTGGCTGATGGCCAGTTTAGTTACATAGTGTACAGGGATTGCAGGATGTGTGTTTCCCCCACAAGAAGCGATGGCCTCAAAGACAGTGCCCACCACCAGGGGTCTCTCTGCAGGGGTGTGTTGGTGGCTCAGACGCTTTAGAAAGGGCTCTGAATCCATGTAGTCCTTATTGAAAATCCCTGCCGAGCACCAGAGGGGGCCCTCCAGTAGGGCTGGGCAATATGGAAAATCATATCTCGATATATTTTAGCTGAATGCCGGTATATACGATGCGATATTATATACGTTGTGAAAAATAATGTGAGAAAAATATTTTATGAACACTTTACAGGAGGGTCACCCTGTCATCGTCCATGCCATGTCCTATATAAAATATGAGTTGACTTTTTAATAACTGTACGTTATATAAAACGTGGTCAAAAGCCGATCCGCACCAAGAGCCCTTCGAGCTTCAAGTACGGCTCGGCTCAACCCGTCATCCCTCAAAATCCGCGGAGGACAAGCGTCCAGGCTTTTTTCTGTCCTGGCACCAAAGTGGTGGAACGAGCTGCCCCTGGGTGTCCGAACGGCCGAGTCACTCGCTGTCTTTAAACGCAAACTGAAGACCCACCTCTTCAGAGAGTACTTGGACGAATAGTTCTATGGTCGCCTTATTGTATTGTGTTTAGCAATGTCTAAGCTTAGAGGTATCTTTGAATTATTAGTCTATTCTAACTAGCTAAGGCTTTTCTTGGGTAAATAGCAAAGCACTTTGTAAGTCGCTCTGGATAAGAGCGTCTGCTAAATGCCGTAAATGTAAATGTAAAATGTAAATGTATGCCTAATGAACTATGAGTAACACCTCTAGAGATTAATTTAATTTTGTTACAATTTTAAGTTAGTAGGCTTATATAAAAAGCTTTTGTTTTTAAAAATAAAAAAGTAGGGTATACTTCGTTTTGGAGGAACTGTTTAGTCTAAGGACATTTTACATTGTATGCTGTAGCTAATTTAATAGAGGATGTTTTTTTTAATGAAATAAGTAACAAATACGTAACTGATATAACTCATTGTAAATGCATGCAGTTAAATAAACTCACTTTTAACTGCTTAATTCCAGCTTTAAGAAATATACACACATGGACAAAATTGTTGGTACCCCTCGGTTAATAAAAGAAAAACCCACAATGGTCACTGTAAACTCACAGTAAACTCATGAAACAGGCCTGAACAAAAATTATGGTACCCCTGAAAATAATGTGACCAAAAGGACATTTAAAATCAAGGTGTGTCCACTAATTAGCATCACAGGTGTCTACAATCTTGTAATCAGTCAGTGGGCCTATATATAGGGCTACAGGTAGTCACTGTGCTGTTTGGTGACAGGGTGTGTACCACACTCAACATGGACCAGAGGAAGCCAAGGAAAGAGTTGTCTCATGAGATTAGAAAGAAAATTATAGACAAGCATGTTAAAGGTAAAGGTTATAAGACCATCTCCATGCAGCTTGATGTTCCTGTGACTACAGTTGCACATATTCAGAAATTTAAGATTTATGGGACTGTAGCCAACTTCACTGCACGTAGCAGCAGGAGAAAAATTGATGACAAATCAAAGAGATGGATAACACGAATGGTTAAAAAGAGCCCAGAAAAACTTCTAAAGAGGTCAAAGGTGAACTTCAAGCTCAAGGAACATCAATGATCATAAAAAAGCCAGACTGGAATTTACCAAACTACATGTACAAGCCCCAAAGCTTCTGTGAGGATGTATTATGGACAGATAAGACAAAAATGGAACTTTTTGCCAAGGAACATCAGCTCTATGTTCACAGACGGATAAATGAAGCATAACAAGAAAAGTACACTGTCCCTACTGTGAAATATGGAGGAGGCTCTGTTATGTTCTGGGACTGCTTTGCTGCATCTGGCACAGGGTGTCTTGAATCTGTGCAGGGTACAATAAAATCTCAAAACTATCAAGGGATTCTATAGAGTGTCTGCCCAGTGTCAGAAAGCTTGGTCTCAGTCGCAAGTCATGGGTCTTGCAACAGGATAATGACCCAAAACACAGCTAAAAACACCCAAGAATGGCTAAGAGAATTGGACTATTCTGAAGTGGCCTTCTATGAGCCCTGACCTAAATCCTCTTGAGCATCTTTGGAATGAGCTGAAACATGCCGTCTAGAAAAGGCAACCTTCAAACCTGAGACAACTGGAGCAGTTTGCTCATGAGGAGTGGGCCAAAATACCTGTTGTCCTGCAAAGTCATATGGGGAATCTCATAGTTTTTTGCAGTTGCCCTCAGACAGCTCACTGCCTTCACCTCTTCTAATGCTCTTCAGAGGGTATTCCTAGTATATTGTATTTTGTATACTTTCCTGTGATCGTGCTACCCATTGTCTGTTTTTTTTTTTTTTTTTTAGGTAATGTAAACCTAACTTTACTCTCAGTTAAGGCCTTTAAGGCCTATGCTAACTTGTAAATAATAATAGTAATTAATTGGATTTTTTTCATGTTCACAGGATTACTCCATCCCCCTATTCTAACAGTTGATACTGGTAACTCTGGTAGCTTTGATGACACATTTTCTGGCAAGACAAATGGAAATTGTGGTGACCCCTCTAATGTCTTTTTCAAACAATGCTCACTGACCGTAGTCCCTATGTGGGGAGCATAAGTTGGACAAAAAGAGCTAGAAAAGTCTTACTTGTTTGCTTTAGTGAAGTAGGACTTAAAATTGCTGAGGCAGTAGTTGAAATACTTGAAGCAGTAGTTGCTTAGGAAATAGCTGAAGAGATATCTTCACACAATCACCCTGCACTTACTTGATGACCAACAGCTCACTGTCAATGCCGATATGTAAGCAGCAATGACAACATTTTGTTTTTGATTGTGTGAAATAGATTAAACCTGTACCAGTTTAAACAGTTCTATAATGTGTGTGTATAAATACATATATTCATGAACCATATTCTAAGTTTATGTTTATGTTCATATATTTCAGTCTCACCTTGATCCCAAATGCACCAGGCGCATCTTGTAACTAACACAAAAATGTCTTGCTGGAGGAAGGATCTGAGGGTGTGTAGAGCGATCTGAATAATCATCTACAAACAGCCACTTCTCTCACTGATGCTTTAGTTTACAGGTAAGCGACCAGATTTTCTAAATGAAAGGTTTGAAAAAAAAAAGCTTATTAAAAAGGTCATGATGTGCATTATTATACCTGAATGTATATTTGCGTCTGTCGTTCTCCCCATTTACAAAGGTAGCTCATAATGCCACACCCTAACACCTATTCCTTGCATTCTTCTTCGGCAACATTAGTGATGCAAAACTCAGGTCTAGAAAGTAAAGATTTTTACTTTCTGAATGTTTATTTAGTGCCTGAAAGCTATTTCAACCACTGCTGAAAACAATAGAAGATGATCTACAACACTGATTAAAAGTGCCTTTTTCACAACATCTAACAGTCTGTCTTTGTATTTGAGAGCAAGTTCAACATAGAATGCAATAAAACGGTTGATTTACATTCAGAAATTGACACTGAATGAACTTGTAGAACTCTTGAACAACGGACAGTGGGCTTGGGGAACTAATGGTGAAAGGAGTTGGGGACATCTACAGGCCAGATTGGGTAAAGCTCTTTAATTTGCCATATTAATGCCTGGAATTTCACCTGATTATTATTGTTATTTTTAACAATAATACATTTAATAAATTAATTCTCAAGAAAATGCTATTTATTATAGTCATTGTTTAACCACCCACTAGTTGGTTCAAATCACTGGATTCTACACTAACAACTAAAAAAATACAGAACAACTCCTGGTTAGAAATGGAGCCTGCAAGTCTTTTCCATCACCTTAGATTACTCAATTACACAATAAAACTCGTTTCCACAATATTGCTATAGCCTGTCATGTACACTTTGCTCACAAAATGATAGTCTGTCAGTTTCTTCAACTAGAAAAGTCATTGTATCCGGTGTCAACCACGAGAGGGTTGGTTCCCCTTTTTGAGTCTTGGTTTCTCTCAAGGTTTCTTCCTCTTGATCCAAGATTTTTTTTGTTTTTTTTTCTTCTGTTGCCATTAAAATAAAATAATTGCTTGCTTTACAGGATCAAGCGTAAATCAAATAAAGCAAACATGACCATGTCATCCTGGAAATGGTCTGATGATCTGGATTGCAGATTGGGTTTAAGATAAAGAAGTCCATCAGCGCTACAGCGTCTGGCCCTGTCTGACTTCATTTACTGCTGTAGCATGCCTTTTTTTGGCCAGCCAGTTTGTGTGTGTGTGTTTGTGTGTGTGTGTGTATATCTATACACACACACACTATACATGGCATATATTTGTGGAAACCTTTCTAATCAATGCATTTAGCTACTTTAAGTTGCATCCATTGCACCTGAGCTTAAAGTTTTTGGCAGATGGTGATCATTCATCATGCAACCAAATCCCCACAGCAATGCTCCAAAATCTTGGACAATTGAGATTTGGTGGGTCAATACCCATGGTCGAGCTGGGTGGAAATACAATAAATGAATAGGGCCTTCCCCAAGAGGGAACAGTTTAATGAGGACATTTAGTCATTCCTGCTACATTAAGATTTGGGTAAAAAAATGGGTTGAAATTAGAAGTAAATTATAATAAGGTAAATGTAAATGTTTCGGTGCATGTAGCATTTGTGGCATTTTGAAAGTTTTGCTGATGATGACTAGGATGAGGATGCTGCTGGACATGTTGATGACCTTGATAAAATACCTGAACTTGCACATGAGGAGACCCACTCACTTTTGATCTTGTGGAGAACACCTAAGGGCAGGGTGCAGCAGCATATGAAGTCCGATACAGCCAGGCTCAGATACAAGGTGGTGAAAACGGACTTTTTCACCCTAAACCCTGTGATCCAGAAGACTAAGCCATTTCCAGCAATACCCAGGATGAAGATGGTCACGTTGGCTACTGTGTAGAACATGCACATGGCCCCTGTGCAAGATGGCTTAGTAATATTCGGGTAGGTGTGGTTTTCATTGTTGAGATATTGTGTTTCTGACCATGGGTTCGAATTCATGCTGCCTCTTGATTCTGTAATGCAAACAGTAACAGAAAACATTTAGCTGTATGAAATTAGGTGTAAAATATATTCAGATACAGAGATCTTAGACTGTAGAGTTTATACTGTACGCTTTCCTTGTTAATGTCTTCAAGTCAAGTCAAGTGGGTTTTTCTTGTCATTTCAACTATATACAGAGTACACAGTGAAACGAAACAACGTTCCTCCAGGGCCATGGTGCAACACAGACACTGTGCATACAGAACACAAGTGCAACACAATACAAGTGCAGACAGACAATACAACACAGTACAGACAAAGAATAATATGAATGTTTTGCCATATATTATTTAATAAACATTAGCAATAATAAAATGTAATGAATCTTTAGGCATGTGAAATTTTCACATTTTTGCTGGACTGCCTAGCAGGCAGGCCTGCTTACTGACTGACTAATGTACTGACTAACCTTGTTGAAACGCCTAGTAGAGTCATTTTTTGTACTGACTGTCTGAGGACTCCATTTTGCCACAAAGCTAACAAGTATATGTGCTCCTGAGCGAGAAATGTTAGCAGCGCTAGTCTTGCCCAGCATCGCTACCGTGATGATAGCATTGCATTGCTACCATTGCGTTAACCTGCCACCGGCCTCACCCAGCGTTGCTACTTCAGTGTTAGCACTGCTACTGCTCTGGCTGCTGGCCTCGCCCACTACTGCACTGTTAGTTGCAACCTATGTTGATGAGGTCCTGGGCCCTTCACATCTAAACACTAGTAAATATGTGGTCTACATCTTAAGGCTTGAGGGCACGATTTGAGTCCTTTACCAGCCAGGATCACATGAAATGCTACATGAAACATAATAGAGGTCCTTTTATATTACAGATGTTTTTGTCCCAAACTCTCCATTTTTTTAAATCAATGGTGGTCTGGCAAAACTAGGGTAAAATGATAAACGTCCTTATTTTAGTTTGGTTCCCAAAAATATGGATAAATAAAGATAAAAAATGTCTTTTTCCATCAAAATTAAAAAGCAAAATTACAAAAAAAGCAAGTAAAGGTTTTTGCACCCTTCATGGTCTTGTTGGTCTACTCTAGTTTGGGGGTCTGTACACAGATTTTTATGAGGTTTAGGTCGGGAATGTGAGGGCCATGGCAAAATCTTTATCTTGCGCATTTTGAGGTAGTCCACTGTGAATCTTGCGGTGTGTTCAGGATCATTATCCTGCTATTGAAGTTTCTTGGTTTTATTTTGTTAATGGTATGATGTTTGCTTCCAGATGTTGCTGGTATTTATTTCTGCCCTCTGTCAATGGAATGTTTTCTGTCGCTGGATGCAACACAAGCCCATAGCACGATTTAACCACCCAGTGTTTAACATTTGTCTTTATTTAAAGTGGAAGAGGAAAAAGTAAGTAAACCCTTGGAATTAATACCCGGTTGAGAACCCAGTAAAAGAGTGTAGGACTCTAGTGAAAAATACACAAGCTTTACTTTAAATGAAGCATGACTTACCTGCCAGGGCCTGTTTTAGCACAGTTCTTGAGAACTGGTGATGATGTTGCTCATGGTGAGGGACAGATCAATTTTAGGTGTCCACACATTCAGTTCCTCTTTGTGCTGCTATTGGTTCTCAGAGCAAGAGCACGTTGCTTGTATATTGCATACTGCAAAACAATGTATTGGTGCAGAACTCTTTAGATGTGATTACCACTCAAGCTGAATGTGTTTCTCTTGTCTTTGTAAGCACTGCGTTACTAAATAAACCAGTTTCAGGTGAAACTATGTCATTCACTGTGGGAACGAGCAGGAGTCTAAACAGGATTCAGTCTGTTAGGTACAAATGTCACATTGGCAGCTCTGTTCCAGGATTCTGTACTGAACTAGTTCACCTTATTGAACCTTAGTGTTTGTTACAGGTTCCAGATGGAGCTGGACATGTGTTGCTATTGATGCTTAGTGTGTAGTGTGTATATATATAATTATCACCAACATTGTCAAGTCATTGGGAGCGAGCAATAGCCCCACACATGCTTACTGGGCCCAGGATCCTTTGACTACCAGGGGAAACAACCAGACTGGGAACAATCCATCAGACAGCTCTTATGACATGCACTGTATAAATCTTGGACAGTTGAGATTTGATGGGTCGATACCCATGGTCGAGCTGGGTGGAAATACAATAAATGAATAGGGCCTTCCCCAAGAGATAACAGTTTAATGAGGACATTTTGTCATTCCTGCTACATTAAGATTTGGGTAAAAAAATGGGTTGAAATTAGAAGTAAATTATAATAAGGTAAATGTAAATGTTTCGGTGCATGTAGCATTTGTGGCATTTTGAAAGTTTTGCTGATGATGACTAGGATGAGGATGCTGCTGGACATGTTGATGACCTTGATAAAATACCTGAACTTGCACATGAGGAGACCCACTCACTTTTGATCTTGTGGAGAACACCTAAGGGCAGGGTGCAGCAGCATATGAAGTCCGATACAGCCAGGCTCAGATACAAGGCAGTGAGAACGGACTTTTTCACCCTAAACCCTGTGATCCAGATGGCCAAGCCATTTGCAATGACATCTAGGATGAAGATAACATGTTGGCGACCTCATAGAACATGCACTTAGCATCTGTGCAAGATGGCTTAGTCATATTTGGGTTGGTGTGGTTTCATATTGTGTTTCTGACACTATGGTTGAATTCATGCTGCCTTTTGATTCTGTAAAGCAAACAGTAACAGAAAACGTAACCTTTTTTTTTTTTTTAAATAATGAATCAGTTTTATTAATATATAGATATGTTCATATCTGTTCAAGATCATTCTGTGAAAAGCAGAATAGTGAACAGAATAGTGACTTTGTCAAGCGTTGGAAATTTATTTCTCAGAAGTGTCAAATATGTGTAAAGATCAGCACAGTAAACCAAATACATCTGCTTAAATAGCTGCATAAATAAAAAGCCAACAATAATCAAAAGCAATTATTGTATTAATAACTTCTCCAAAAGCTTGGCAGTGTGAAAAGGCTCAAAGACTTTGCAGCTCTGTTTAAAACATTAAAGTCGGATATCCTTAGAGCACATTGTCTTCTAGCTGGGTGACCTGTTACCTAAATTACATTTACATTTAAATTTAAATTACTGTGGAAAAGGCCTGGTTGTGACTGTAGATTATTGCTAAACCACGCAACACTTTTACTTCCCAAAAACATTTGAGTATGTTCAAGAGACGTTTAGCAGTACGGCAGCCATCAGCTAATCCTGGGTTCACCACAGCCTCTTTCACTGCACTGTAGCCTCAGATTAAGGCGAATAGAGAGAGGGGAACATGCTGCACTGTAATGACGACCAAAACATACATTTATTCAAATGTACTGATTTTTAAGGAATTAAATTTGAATGATTTAATTTAATTAAATTAAATTCAGCTGCACTGCAGTGTCATGCAAAGGTGTGGACATCCTTGGTATACGTTTCAAAAAGTGAGTGAGTAACAGTTGATCTGGTTTTCAAAAGGCATGAAGTTAAGAAAGAATCTTTAATATTTTAAGTACATTTTCTTTTTCATCAAAAAGCTAAATGTTCTGCAGTAAAAGTCTGGGCTAACACTTCCTTTCTCAGCTTGTAAACACTTTCTGTAGCAGCTAAGAGTCTTTCATTTCTGGTTTGGAGGATTTTCACCTATTCTTCCTGCGAAAGGCCTTTAGGACTCCTGTTCACAAAATCTAGTTTCAACCGAGCCCACTTACTCACACCACCAGTATCGTGATGTCCGCATCAGCCTGCTTCATCACGGGTGAGTCTCAGTACAGACCTGCCCACGTTCCTGTGCTTTAACTTGTTCTGTCTGACACTTTAGTTTAGCGAGGCTGTGTCCCAAACCACACACTACTACACAGTGTTTCACAACCATCCACCACCATTAGAACTGCATTGATTAGTGTAGTTGCCTCAGTAAAGTAAAGCCATTTGGGACTAAAAAAACAGGACTAAAATGTCACAGTGGATCATTTTCTTGCATGGTCCGGACCAAGAAAACCCAACTACAAGTATGAACACACCCTAAGTCAGAGATTTAATACGAGAAAAAAAGCTGAGACTTGAGTGATGGAACATGTCCAGCCACACTTTTCATGAGCTGAATTTGTGTTTCTCTTTTTTTAAGATGCACTGTATTGCTGAATTAACCAGTTTCAAGACAAAAGATGTCCTTGACTGTGGGTATGAGCAGTAGTCTAACCAGGATTCAATCAGTTGGGTACAATTGGAGTATTGGTAGCTCTGTGCCAAGATTCTGTACTGAAATAGTTACTGTGAAACTGTAAAACATCCAAGGTAAAATAAACGTTAACACCGGTTACAAGGTCCAGATGGAGCTGAATGTTTGTTGCTATTACTGCGTCACACTTTTTTTTTTTTTACCCCAAGGGTTGATCATCACAAGCATAGTAGTGAATAAGGATAGAGCCATGAGCAGGGACAGTGGGCCCTGTGCCTACCAGGCAAAACAATCCGACTGGGGACAGTCCAAACCATTAGACAGCTCTTGAATATGTACAAATCACTAAATTAATGAACACATGAAACGAACGCAGTATATGCCCAGGCCTCATGGTCCGTACACTGCCCATTGAACTGAACTGATGGTCCTTGGCCAGTCCATCCACAGGCCAGAGGTACAAGGCACAGTTTGCATATGTTAAAAAAGCAGAATATGTGCCAGACAATGCTGCTGCTTGACTGTCAGGTTCCTGTTTCCTAGTGTTTTTGTGACACCTGATTTTTCTAACTTTGTCATCAAGGAGAACACTCTTTTTCCCCATTAGACCATGATAAAAAAAAAAAAAAACCCAAGGGCAAACTGCGATAAACTGGATGTGCAAAATCATTGTTTCTTATGGCCACAGAAATGTTCCATATTTGAAATGTCTTTGACACACATCATTTTTTATTGATCACTTGTCCCTGATTGTTTTTAATGTGGTTTTGTAATAAAAATCAGCTACATAAAGTACAAATCCACCCCATTGGTTGCCTGGGCAGCTCTATATTCGAGTCTGTTTACTCTATTTGGGGGCATAATTTACACACAGTGTTGGCCATCACTTCTATCTACACTTATACTGAAGATATCAGGAATGGAAAAAGTCAACTAGAGGACCCCAGAGGTACAGCAGAGGTTTACTGGTCCTCCTCCTCAAATGTGTTCTCGATCTTTGCTAAAAGCACATAACACTGCTTCTTAAAGTCCTTCCCCATAAAAGCATAAAGAAATGGGTTCACGAAACTGTTGGCGTTGGCGAGAGTGACTCCAAATACTTTTCCAAGATTGACAAAGTGATTTGATCTCTTGTACTTTAATTCCAATAAAGAAAAAGTGTGATAAGGCAGCCAGCAGATTAAGAAAGCAGCGATCACTGCCGTCATGATCTTGAACGGCTTTTTGGAGATCCCCCAGTTGAACTTCAGCTTTTGCATGATGAGCACATAACAGACAGTAATAACGAGGAAGGGAATCACAAATCCAATAACAAATCTGCCTGTCACTATAGCCATGCGCTTCCCATCATTTATGTAATCTTCGATGCAAAGCATCGTCGGTTTGTTCTGAGTGTCTCGGAAGATAACCAGTGGTGCGTTGAGCACCGCTGAGATGATCCATGCTAGCATGACAATCACAGAGGCCTTTCTTACAGTGCGCTGGTTCTGTGCCCAGACAGGAAACATCACGACCACACAGCGGTCCACGCTGATGATGACGAGGGTGAGGATGCTGCTGTACATGTTGATGAACTTGATGAAGTACCTGAACTTGCACACAAAGAGCCCGAAGACACACTCGTTTTTGAACTTGTGGAGAACACCCAAGGGCAGGGTGCAGCAGCATATGAAGTCAGATACAGCCAGGCTCAGGTACCAGGTGCTGACGACCGACTTCTTCACCCTAAACCCTGCGATCCAGATGACCAAGCCATTTCCAGCAATACCCAGGATGAAGATGGTCACGTTGGCTACTGTGTAGAACATGCACATAGCCTCTACCCAAGATGGCTTAGTGATATTCGGGTAGGTGTGGTTTTCATTGTTGAGATATTGTGTTTCTGACGATGGGGTTGAATTCATGCTGCCTCTTGATTCTGTAAAGCAAACAGTAACAGAAAACATTTAGCTGTATGAGATTAGGTGTGAAATATTCAGATACAGAGATCTTAGACTGTAGAGTTTGCACTGTACACTTTCCTTGTTAATGTCTTGAATGTTTTGCCATATATTATTTAATAGACATTAGCAATAACAAAATCTAATTAATCTTTAGGCATCTAAACACTAGTAAATATGTGGTCTACATCTTACGGCTTAAGGGCAAGATTTGAGTCCTTTACCAGCCAGGATCACATGAAATGCTACATGAAACATAATAGAGGTCATTTTATGTCGCAGATATTTTGGTCCCAAACTCTCCATTTTTTTTAATCAATGGCGGTCTGGCAAAACTAGGGTAAGATTATATGTCCTTATTTTAGTTTTGTTCCCAAAAATATGGATAAATAAAGATCAAAATGTCTTTTTCCATCAAAATTAAAAAGCAAAATGACAAAAAAAAGCAAGTAAAGGTTTTGGCACCCTTCATGGTCTTGTTGGTCTACTCTAGTTTGGGGGTCTGTACACAGATTTTTATGAGGTTTAGGTCGGGAATGTGAGGGCCATGGCAAAATCTTTAGCTTGCGCATTTTGAGGTAGTCCACTGTGAATCTTGCGGTGTGTTCAGGATCATTATCCTGCTATAGAAGCTTCTTGGTTTTATTTTGTTAATGGTATGATGTTTGCTTCCAGATGTTGCTGGTATTTATTTCTGCCCTCTGTCAATGGAATGTTTTCTGTGTCGCTGGATGCAACACAAGCCCATAGCACGATTTAACCCCCCCTCCCCTCAGCTGAGTTTCAGCTGATGTACACACACACTCTCATATTATCCTGTAGAATTTTTTGATACGCTTGGGAGTTCATCTTCCCCTCAATGATTGTAAGCTGGCCAGGCCCTGATGCAGCAAAGCAGACCCAAATCATGATGTTTTCTCCACCATACTTGATGATATTTTCAGGATAATGTGCAGTGCAGACACTCTGCTTGTGCAGTTTTATGGACTCCAAACTCATGAACACAGATGTTAGCCTGTGCCAATGATGTCTTCAGATCTTTTGCTGTCACCCTGGGTTGTTTCTTTACCTAAATCTTACCTGTTTCTTTTCCTAAATCTACTGAAGCTGCAGTGCCTTTTGAGGTCCTTCCAAAGTTCCTGAGCGGTACTTCGAAAATGTACGGATATGATATCTACCGAAAATGACAATCAGAAACCAAAGGAAGTAAGACCAGGATAGGGATGTATGACTAGACTAGGGTGACCATATTTTGGTTTTGGATACAGGAGGTGGGACAGTGCAGACTGTATAAAGCAAATGTTGAAAACTAAACTGTAATTGAGTTTCTTTGGTCATTTTATTGATTTACTTATTTTGTCAGGTTAGCTTGTTAACCTGTTATCTTCAGGTAAGCAGGTTAGCTAGGACTAGGCTAGTTATCAGCCTTCAGTGGGCTGCCTTAGCCCGTTAGTGCTGCATTAGGAAGTTAGACCAAGTTAGCATGGCTTCTTTTTCAAAATATTTATAGTACCTGTTCTGATAGTCAAGTCAAGTCAGATTTATTTGTATAGCGTTTTTTTTACAAATGTTGTCGTCACAAAGCAGCTTTACATAATTAGTAATTAATAAAAGACAGAGACAGAGAAGAAAGAAGAAATAACATAAGACATGATACATGAAGTTCGTTCCAGTAATGCAAATTAGCTGGTGAGATCGCCACATTAACCTGTTGTCTTAACTGGTTAGCAGGTGAGGCTGAAGTTGACTTTTTACTTAAAATAAAATATTTAGATAGATTATTATCTGCCATAATAAATCTCATGCTCTTTATCTCCATTTTCCATTCTCACTTTTCTTCTTCTTCTTCTTCTTCTTCTTCATACATGTCTTTGACGACAGTTACTTCCTCTTTTAGCACAGACACTTTCTTAAGAAAGCTTAAGCATGACCTTCATAGCATTGAGACATTTGTATTTTGAAGAACTTCAGCAATCTGAATATCAATTGCATTGAGGAACACACTTAAGATACATTTGCACTAAAAAAAGAACACAACTGCAGATTAGCCTTTATTTAGAGTTTTCCATAAGATGCACTAAACCGGCCATTGTCTGAACTGATAGACTAATTCTGTTCCAACTGACTGTTGAGATAGATTGAGGGACAAATGTAAGTATCCGGCAGTGTTTCTACAGAACACCATGACAACTTGGAAGAACCCTTTGAGAGTTGAAATGGTTCGTTGCCCGGTTGGATCAGGAGAGGTGGATTAGGCTTGGGTCAAAAGTCTGCAGGGAAAGTAGCTCTCCAGGAGTAGTGTTGGAGACAACTGCTTTAAGCAAAAACAGTATGTAGTCTATGTAGTTCTCAAAAGGGGTCGTTTGACTTGACTGGACATTTTTTAAAAAGGTCTTTGTCTACTGTAGGTTTCCATTGTTTTCATTTTCAACCACCACACCCACACACACCCACACACACACACAAATTTCCTTTACTAAACAACCCAGTAAAAGAGTGTAGGACTCTAGTGAAAAATACACAAGCTTTACTTTAAATGAAGCATGACTTACTTGCCAGGGCCTGTTTTAGCACAGTTCTTCAGAGCTGATGATGATATTGCTCATGGTGAGGGACAGATCAGTTCTAGGTGTCCACACATTCAGTTCCTCTTTGTGCTGCTATTGGTTCTCTGAGCAAGAGCATGTTGCTTGTATATTGCATACTGCAAAACAATGTATTGGTGCAGAACTCTTTAAGTACTCAGTATTCAGCCACACATTCTGTGAGTAACACTCAAGCTGAATGTGTTTCTCTTGTCTTTGTAAGCTCTGCGCTACTAAATAAACCAGTTTCAGGTGAAACTATGTAATGGACTGCGGGAATGAGCAGGAGTCAGTGATTTTGTCAGTTAGGTACAAATGTCACATTGGCAGCTCTGTGCCAGGATTTTGTACTGAACTAGTTCACCTTAGGGATCCTTAGTGTTCGTTACAGGTTCCAGATGGAGCTGGACATTTGTTGCTATTGATGCTTCACACAATTTTTCATACCCCCAGAGCAGTGTGTTAATTATTACCAACATTGTCCAGTCATTGGGAGCGAGCAATAGCCCCACACATGCTCCACAAATTACAGACCTCATACTGTACTATACTGTGGCAACATTAAATTATATGAATGACATTGGGTTCAGCTTCAAGTTTAGCTAGTTTCCTCTTGTTTAATGTAGATCACTTACTGGGCCCAGAATCCTTTGACTACCAGGGGAAACAACCAGACTGGGAACAATCCATCAGACAGTTCTTTTGACATGTACTGTACAAATCACTAAATTAATGAACAAATCAAAGAAATGTAATCCCCAAAATCTCCCCAGGTCCGTACACTGCCCACTAAACTGAACTGGTGGTCTATGGCCAGTCCATCCACTGGCCAATGAAAAGGTTGCATGGCACTGCATGGGAGTGATTGGGCACAACCACGGCCTTAGACCCTTACGAGTAATTGTTTTACAAGTTGATATTCTTTGTATAACTTATTGCTTATTTAATATGCACTCTCGAACTCTGTCTAACTCTGTCACGATGACAAGGACACAAGGCTTTAGCGGTTGTATATGCTGTTAAAGGAGTCAGAACTCTAATAAAGGTCTGGGCGTTTTTTTCCGTTGATGATTGCAGTGTCACTGAATGGCAGGGAAGCTGTTATGCTGTTCTGTGAGCGGCCCTGAAAAGCAAATAATTTTAACTGCCATTGCTCAGCCTGTTTACATGCAAGCTTTAAACTGTTAGCGCTTTGCTTCTGCGTTCCTAGTGGTCTGTTTCTGCACGTCTATCTGCTAATGACTGTAGGTGTAACGTGTGGTGTTATGAAACGCTAACAGCATGCAAATGAGACAAACAGAGGACAGTGTCAGATATTATGCAATGGAAAACGACACAAGCCGGTGGTTCTCACTAATTAGCCAATGTGTTACTGTGACGTTCAAAAAACAGTGTCTGGGACGCACGCCTTATTTATGAATCTGGCGACTATAGGTGTTTGCAGGTTATTGTCTTGGGGAGGGGGGGGCACAAGCAAATAAATAATTAAATCTTAAAAAAACATTTATTCAGTAAACAAACACAATCATCATACAATTATAGACAATTCACAATGAGCATTTTCTTGTGTTCATGTTAAACATTAGTAGGAGGTGGGGGGGGGGGGGGGGGGGTCCTGAGGGTTATTGTGGCTGAAGATTAAAGTCTTTCACAGGTCCAACAACCCTACATATCTTCCCTAAGCACTGCAATGTAAAAATAAAAAATAAATAAAAAAAATAAAAAAAAAGTACCACACCTTTTAATGCTTACGTTAAGCATGTGTATCCATGAGCCCCACCTTATAGGTCCACTGTCCAGATACAGTGTGTGTATATACTGTGTATATACATTATGTATGAAAGTACAGTATAAATAATACATAAAGTCAGTAGGTGCTTGTCAGAACATGCTGTTGGTCAGTAAAGTTATTGATTTGTTGATACATTAGGTACAGGATGTAAACTCACTTGCTTATATATATATGACATAGAACTGGATCTGCGAGCAGTAGAGTGTCTAATCGGTTGCAACAGAGATGAAGTATTTTGTTTGTAGTGTGGTTTGTAGATAACTAGGAATAAGTGCAGAATAAACAAGGTGAGATGCAAAGTTAAATGTGGAGATGGTGTGTAAAGTGATGAGGCTTGAAAGTTAGTTTTCAATCAAAAACTGACCATGATGTTTTAGTGGACAGGTTTTAAAATGTGTTCTTGTTGGATTAAGATCTGACTGCTTCCATTTCGTTAGGTTAAATGAGACCAACCGAGAAGAGTGTACTGTGGTGTTCCTCAAGGATCAGTTTTAGGGCCCGTACTCCCTTTCTAGAACAAGTCAGTGTTAAGTCTTGAGAACTCTCTCAAACGCGATAACACTGACTCCATTCCAAACGTTTAGGCACCCTATGTTTTAGCCTAAAAGTTTGTGGACACAGCTCCATTATCCAGACATATTGTTTGAGCCATTGTCCAAAACATTCTTTGAGCAAAGGTTTTGGCACCGTACATTTTTGCCAAACATTTGTAGGCACAGCTCTATTTTTTTCATATTCAGAATTTTTCAGAAACATCTTTGGAGCAAAGATTTTGGCACCATACGTTTTAGGCGAAAGTTTAGCGCCACAGCTGTATGTGGACCTGGCAGCTTTTTAGCAACCAACACCTATTTCACAGCAACAGTCACACTCGCAGTTTCTCTCTTGTTCTCTGTAGAATTATCCATCCAGAAGTACAACCAACCTGTATGCTTACAACAATTCTATTTGATCTGTATATTTGTCTGTTTGCTCTATTAGGACACACACTTTTTAAAAAAATAACACATTTTTATCTACAGTTTGACATTTATCTACAGTTACACTGTACACATCAGGAATAAGAGTCCATCAAAGGACACCCCCCCCCTCCACCAACAGTGATTCAGCACTTCAAATAGTCAAAAGTTTGCTGTCCCCAGAGGTACCTGGAGGTGACTCTTCTTCTCTGTTTGGGGTATCCTCCGCGATTGCATTCTCAATTTTCGTCAGAACCGTATTACAGTGCTTGGTAAAGTCCTTTCCCATGAAAGCGTAAAGGAAAGGGTTCAGACAACTGTTGGCATTGGCAACAGTGATGCCAACCACTTTTCCATTTTTAATCCAGTTTATAGACTCGTAACTTATTGCCAAGAAGGAAAAAGTGTGAAAAGGAAGCCAGCAGATCAAAAAAGTAGCGATCAGCACCGTCATGACCTTGAAAGGCTTTTTGGACTTGGTCATCTGTTTGGACTTTAGCCTTTTCATGATGACTACATAACTGATGACAATGGCGTGAAGTGGGATCACAAATCCCAAAACGAATCGGCATGACACCGTGGCAATGCGGCTTTCATTTTTC